>NC_084578.2:3937500-3940000 GCF_033978685.3 Nerophis lumbriciformis | reverse complement strand
CAATACTCCCAGACCCAGAGGGTTTATCCCCTCAACTCAGACGTTTCACATGAAGGTTGTGCATGTGAAACCCAACGCTCTGCTCCAAACCCAAGTCCTATTGTTGGCTCCAGCAAAGTACACAATACAGCAGTATTTGCCCTGCTCTGTTTACCAAATAAGTTCCTGTCTTCCCTTCTATCCACTGAACTTGGTGACGTCGTCTCTGGTTTCTCTAAGCAAACACGCCTGTTGCCTGCCCCTTTCCCAGTGGCCTTCCTCACAAGGAAGGGAGGTGCTTGGGAAAGATTTCCTCAAAAGTCTCCAGTGGAACTTTTCCTACGAGTGGCGACATTGGAGGGCTTCTTGTGACAATGTAAGATCCTAATATGAGCTTCTTCTGTGGATTAGACCCTTGGATAAATATGGATTAGACCACTCAACGATGGAGTAGGCCTACTGAGAGTACAAAGGTAAATGTTCAACTTTAAATGTAAATTAAAAAGCAAAGTCCGTTGGTCAAAAGTGAAATATCCACATGTTCTTTAAAAGTCACTTTATCAGTTATTTATATCAACACATTGTCTTTTCATTATCCCTGCAAAGGCTATCAATCCATTTCTAAACATTCTCGATTATTTTTCGTGCAGGTTGGTATTCTAAATTGGTAAATTAATGATTCCCGAGGGAAATTGTAGACAAAAGACAAAAGGAATGCTTTCAAATGCCCAAGAGAAGAGGAGACGTTAAATCGAACTAGAATTTGAAAACCCAGTAGGAACTGAAATGGTAGAATGTCCAGGGTGAGTGGAGTGTGTTGATGTTGGAACGGTTAGAATCGGATGAGAAATGTGGGAGATTCAGTCTATTGTATATTTCCCATTTATTGTCAATTGGGAGAAGATTCCGGGAAAACCGGGAATTTGGAGGAAGGGAAAACATGTTTTGTGTTCTATATATCGGAAGAGTAGTGTGGTGGATGGTTGAAAGGTCAGAATCAGGTTTAGGGCTTTGTAGAACTATGAATACGTCCATTCATTTGAATGGGAATTTCCTGGAAATTTGGGGATTTGGGGAAAACCGGGATTTTTTTTTAATATTAATACTAGCACAAATTGTCCTAGATGATATGAACGGGTTGGTGTTGGAATTTTTTCAATCGGTTGAAAAATGAGAAATGTGGGAGATGCAGTCTATTGTATATTTCCCATTTATTGTCAACGGGGTGAAAATTCCGGGAAAACCAGGAATTTGGAGGAAGGAAAAATCATGTTTTGTGTTCTATATATCGGAAGAGTAGTGTGAGTGGATGGTTGAAAGGTCGGAATCAGGTTTAGGTCATTGTAAAACTATGAATACGTCCATTCAGTTGAATGGGAATTTCCTGGAAATTTGGGGATTTGGGGAAAGGGAAATCATATTTTGTGTTCTATATATCGGAAGAGTAGTGTGGGTGGATGGTTGAAAGGTCGGAATCAGGTTTAGGTCATTGTAAAACTATGAATATGTCCATTAATTTGAATGGGAATTTCCTGGAAATTTGGGGATTTGGGGAAAGGGAAATCATATTTTGTGTTCTATATATCGGAAGAGTAGTGTGGGTGGATGGTTGAAAGGTCGGAATCAGGTTTAGGTCATTGTAAAACTATGAATACGTCCATTCATTTGAATGGGAATTTCCTGGAAATTTGTGGATTTGGGGAAAAGGAAATCATATTTTATGTTCTATATATCGGAAGAATAGTGTGGGTGGATGGTTGAAAGGTCGAAATCAGGTTTAGGTCATTGTAGAACTATGAATACGTCCATTCATTTGAATGGGAATTTCCTGGAAATTTGGGGATTTGGGGAAAACCGGGATTTTTTTAAAATATTAATACTAGCACAAATTGTCCTAGATGATATGAACGGGTTGGTGTTGGAATTTTTTCAATCGGTTGAAAAATGTTAACGTAGTAACAGTTTAAATTGAGAATGGGTATTTTGGAATTCCTGGAAGTGTAAACTAAGTGTAAATTAAAAAGTAAAGTAATTTGGTCAAACGTGACATATCTAAATGTTCTTCAAAAGTGACTTTATTAGTTATTTATATCAACACATTGTCTTTCCTTTATTCCTGCATAAGCTATCAATCCATTTCTAAACATCCTTGATTATTTTTCGTGCAGGTTTGTATTATAAATTTGTAAATAAATGATTCCCGAGGGAAATCGTAGCTCCGTAACAAGACAACAAGACAAAAGGAATGCTTTCAAATGCCAAAGAAAAGAGGAGACGTTAAATAGAACTAGAATTTGAAAATCCAGTAGGAACTGAATTGGTAGAATGTCCAGGGTGAGTGGAGTGTGTTGATGTTGGAACGGTTCGAATCGGATGAGAAATGTGGGATATGCAGTCTATTGTGTATTTCCCATTCATCGTCAGAGGGGAGAAAATTCCAGGAGAACCGGGAAATTTTGGGAAAGGGAAAACATGTTTGGTGTTCTATATATCGGAAGAGTAGTGTGGGTGGATGGTTGAA
>NC_084578.2:3902500-3922500 GCF_033978685.3 Nerophis lumbriciformis | reverse complement strand
ATACTGTTAATCAAAACATAAAGAGACAGATTTCATGTGTAACAACCAATAACTCTTTGATTTACTCAATCAATTCACTTTATTACGCTTGTTCTGCCTGGAGGTCCTAAGAAGATATTAAGATGGGCCCCAAATGTCTTCTACTCATTAACCTCCCTCCTCCTCTCTCTCTCTTTTGTTATTGTTTTCCCATAATTCCATGCAGGTGATGCGGCAGTATAACGAAGGCTTGTTGACCAAGCAGGACCGCTGTAAGCACTTCATCATCCGGCAGCTGGAGGTGTCGGGAAGGGACGTGACCGAAGGGGACGTGAACGACATGGTGGCGACGGGGAAATGGGAGGTCTTCAACGAGAACCTGCTGAACGACGCCAGGATCACCCGCTCCCAACTCTCTGAGATCGAACAGCGGCACAAGGTGAGAGAGCCATGGCGGTCGACTCGCGACCGTCTTTGTTTAAGCACCGTTATGTTTCCAGGCCAGCCGGGAGACATAGTCTTCCCAACGTGTCCTGGGTCTTCCCCGCGGCCTCCTACCGGTCGGACGTGCCCTAAACACCTCCCGAGGGAGGCGTTCGGGTGGCATCCTGACCAGATGTCCGAACCACCTCATCTGGCTCCTCTCCATGTGGAGGAGCAGCGGCTTTACTTTGAGCTCCTCCCGGATGGCAGAGCTTCTCACCCTATCTCTAAGGGAGAGACCCGCCACCCGGCGGAAGAAACTCATTTCGGCCGCTTGTACCCGTGATCTTGTCCTTTCAGTCATAACCCAAAGCTCATGACCATAGGTGAGGATGGGAACGTAGATCGACCGGTAAATTGAGAGCTTTGCCTTCCGGCTCAGCTCCTTCTTCACCACAACGGATCGATACAGCGTCCGCATTACTGAAGACGCCGCACCGATCCGCCTGTCGATCTCACGATCCACTCTTCCTCCACTCGTGAACAAGACTCCGAGGTACTTGAACTCCTCCACTTGGGGCAGGGTCTCCTCCCCAACCCGGAGATGGCACTCCACCCTTTTCCGGGAGAGAACCATGGACTCGGACTTGGAGGTGCTGATTCTCATCCCAGTCGCTTCACACTCGGCTGCGAACCGATCCAGTGAGAGGTGAAGATCCTGGCCGGATGAAGCCAACAGGACCACATCATCTGCAAAAAGCAGAGACCTAATCCTGCAGCCACCAAACCAGATCCCCTCAACGCCTTGACTGCGCCTAGAAATTTTGTCCATAAAAGTTATGAACAGAATCGGTGACAAAGGGCAGCCTTGGCGGAGTCCAACCCTCACTGGAAACGTGTCCGACTTACTGCCGGGAATGCGGACCAAGCTCTGACACTGATTATACAGGGAGCGAAATGCCACAATAAGACAGTCCAATACCCCATACTCTCTGAGCACTGCCCACAGGACTTCCCGAGGGACACGGTCGAATGCCTTCTCCAAGTCCACAAAGCACATGTAGACTGGTTGGGCAAACTCCCATGCACCCTCAAGGACCCTGCCGAGAGTATAGAGCTGGTCCACAGTTCCACGACCAGGACGAAAACCACACTGTTCCTCCTGAATCCAAGGTTGGACTATCCGGTGTAGCCTCCTCTCCAGTACACCTGAATAGACCTTACCGGGAAGGCTGAGGAGTGTGATCCCACGATAGTTGGAACACACCCTCCGGTTCCCCTTCTTAAAGAGAAGGGGAACCGGAAATGGATCGATACAGCGTCCGCATTACTGAAGACGCCGCACCGATCCGCCTGTCGATCTCACCATCCACTTTTCCCTCACTCGTGAACAAGACTCCGAGGTACTTGAACTCCTCCACTTGGGGCAAGATCTCCTCCCCAACCCGGGGGTTGTGTAAATGGTAAATAAAAAGAGAATACAACAAATCCTTTTCAACTTATATTAAATTGAATAAACTGCAAAGACAAGATACTTAAAGTTCGAATTCAGAAACTGGTACGACCGGGTCACATGGTGATGCGGGGTTTGTTCTCCCATGATGCAAACGGACGACTCTGGACAGGACTTGCAGGTAGGAACATGATTTAATTGTAAATTAATAGTCAAAAAAGTACAAAACAGAAAACAAACCGACAGAACAAGGTGCCGATCTCACCTGAAGCTAAGGTTACTACTTGGCACAGACTAGAGATCACTAGCAGGGGCTAGGAGACAAGCAAAACTTACGTAACATTAGCGTGACGCAAACAAAGAAGTCAGACCGACTGACTGGCAAAAGCAGGCTTAAATAATGCAACAGGTTTTCAGAAATGCAGATTTCTTGTATGGGGTGCTGGTTGGAGCCGATGATGGTCTCTTGCCAGTGACCGGGCTGCTTGTGACTGGGCTGCCATTGCCTGAAGGTCGTCCTCTCTTTGGAGTGACTGTATCCACCAGAATGAGAGTGGATGCTATCTGTGCTTGGAACCTTCGCAGGTTAAGCTCAGGTTTCTCCTTGAGAGCTTGGCAGTCGCGCTTGTAGAGGAGCCAGGCATGGACCACAGCAAGTGTGATGGTGTGCCAGAAGATGTACAGGTACCAGCGGCGGGATTTGATGCGGAACTTGTATTTTGCAGTGAACGAGTCCAGCAAATCAACACCTCCCATGTACTGATTGTAGTTACCCACAATGTACGGCCTTTCAACTTCAATGTAGGTCTTGTTGGCTTTGTCCCAGCATTGAATCTTCTGCACAGGTTCCGTTCCAGCAAAGGATGACACAAGTGTGACGGCCCTGTTGTCAAACCATTTGACAGCAGAGATGTTGTGGTTCGCCTCCACTCTGTGGTCGAAGGTTCCTCTCCCTTTCTTCTTCAAGCTCTTGTCATCTTCAAGGTTGCAATTGGGGATGCGGACTTGCCTTGCTGTACCCACATAATGGATGCCAAGCCCAAGGAGCTTCTCGATCAGTGGGACTGATGTGAAGTAGTTGTCTGCATAGATCTTGTAGTTTTGGCCGGCCGGCAGAGTTGAAGCAAGCTTCATCACAACATCACCTGACAAGCCAAGTTCAGATTTGGCTCGGACTCCATTGTTGGTCCCTTGGTAGACATCAAAGTCACACATCATGCAAGAGATTCCAGTTCTCACCCATACCTTGAAGCCCCATGGGTGTGGTTTGCCCCGCATGTATTATTTGATGCTGCTGTATCTTCCTTTGAAAGCAATCATCATCTCATCCACTGAGTTGTGCTCTTCTGGGACCACCTTCAGGCACTTCTCTCTGAATGAATCAAGCCATGGTCTGATTTTCCAGAGTTTATCCTTCTTCTCCGTCTCAGACACTGTCAAGTTGTTGACTAGATGTAAGGATGTCAACAGAGCCTGGAATCTGTTGCGGGACATCACATCAGCAACAGGGGGGTACCGTGTATCTGTCTCCCAGTACATTTATATGCTTATCATAAATACCATTATCATCCTAGAACAACAAACTTTTACTAAGTTGCAGCAGCACTTAGCAAAAATGCATAGTTTAGTTTAGCCTTCTGCCTAACTAAATGTTTTTTTTTACTTTTAGTTTGCAATATTAAAGTGCAAATGTGCACAGACAGAAGGAATAAGTGTGTGTAAATTAAAATATGTTGTAGATTCCTGACAAGACATATCTCTTTAGACGACACAGTATCCTGGTAGGTAAACTAGTCACAAGGGAATATTTGCTACCACATTGACCCATGGTTGTACATATACAACCAATATAAAGCATCATCCAAATCATATTTTTTGGAGGTATTTCACAATAAGAACATAGGTACATGTTCTAGACATTATAAAGATCACAGTAAAAAATATTAGATGCATTCTACTTACATTGATTTGATCAATTTGGTCCAGTAAAGAAAAGGGTTGTCACTCTGCGAATATTTTCAAGTTGTGTGAGATTCTATAGCCTGTGGGCGGTCCTTAAATACAAATTTCGAATGTAAAGTCATTGTTAGACTGAACAATAGACCCCAATGACTATGTTAATGTGGTATGGGGGGCAAAATGAAAAAACTTTTAACCCTTTTTTAAATAAAATAAAAATGTTGTAAATATATCACTGTGGGTCTTAGAGGGTTAAGATGGTACAGTTATCGAACTGTAAATTAGTACTAAATTGATTTGTTGTCAATTTAATAGAACGGGAGTCCAGTCTATCAGATTTTTCCAATGTAAAAAATGTGTTTTGGCTCAAAAAAGGTTGAAAAACACTTGTCTGAAGAGTGGTCCATCTTGTGTCTCAATCCTCAATCTGTTCTCCCTTGGCTCTTGGCAAGGGCGGTCGCACTCCCTCCCCTCTCCGTGTCTGCCCTGTTTGCCTCTTTGTCTCGTCCTGTCTTAACTTTCTTCTTGCCTCTTTTTGCACTGCTCTCCAAAATCTAAAGAATGGAATTGACTATAGCCTCTTAACAAACTGACAAGATCTCGAGCCCCGGCGAACCTCTCTGTCTGGAACGGTTGTTGCTCGACACACGACGGACTATTGGGAGAAAAGGAGTGCCGCGTTCAGTCGAGGACGTTGAACATATCCACCTATTTGGAACCATGACAACAGGACAGCCGCTGATTGGAGTAAGCATTGCTCTGATGTACCGATAAATCGGAAGATACTGGCAGCCGTTCAAAGCACAGTGGGCAGAACTGTGGACCGGACCGTCGCACCGTCTGGCCTGCAGGATGAATTTGAGGACCGGAAATAGACAATTAGAGTGAAGTGTTTAAATTTGCTTTCGTTGGCTCAAACACAACTAATTGTGATGATTTTGCCTGGCTACGTTGCTTCTAGATTCCCCTGTTGCAAGTCAATCAATCAATCGATGTTTATTTATATAGCCCTAAATCACAAAAGTCTCAAAGGGCTGTACAAGCCACAACGACATCCTCGGTACAGAGCCCACATAAGGGACGTCGATGTGAATGACTATGAGAAACCGCATATGTGGGTAACCCCCCCTCTCTAGGGGAGACCGAAAGCAATAGATGTCGAGTGACTTAATATTGTGAAAGAACAGTCCCCAGTGGATCTAACATAATAGTGAGAGTCCAGTCCATAGTGGGGCCAGCAGGACACCATCCCGAGCGGAGACGGGTCAGCAGCGCAGAGATGTCCCCAACCGATGCACAGGCGATTGGTCCCAACTCTGGACAACCAGCACTTCATCCATGGTCACCGGAACCGGAATAACCCGGCGAGGAGGCAGAGGAGAAAAGAAAAGAAACAGCAGATCAACTAGTCTAAAAAGGGGGGTCTATTTAAAGGCAAGAGTATACAAATGAGTTTTAAGATGGGACTTAAATGCTTCTACTGAGGTAGCATCTCTAACTGTTACCGGGAGGGCATTCCAGAGTATTGGAGCCCGAATGGAAAACGCTCTGTAGCCCGCAGACTTTTTATGGGCTCTGGGAATCACTAATAAGCCGGAGTTCTTTGAACGCAGATTTCTTGCCGGGACATATGGTACAATACAATCGACAAGATAGGATGGAGCTAGACCGTGTAGTATTTTATATGTAAGAAGTAAAACCTTAAAGTCGCATCTTAAGTGCACAGGAAGCCAGTGCAGGTGAGCCAGTTTAGGTGTAATATGATCTATATGCCATCTCCGGGTTGGGGAGGAGATCTTGCCCCAAGTGGAGGAGTTCAATTACCTCGGAGTCTTGTTCACGAGTGAGGGAAGAGTGGATCGTCAGATCGACAGGCGGATCGGTGCGGCGTCTTCAGTAATGCGGACGCTGTATCGATCCGTTGTGGTGAAGAAGGAGCTGAGCCGGAAGGCAAAGCTCTCAATTTACCGGTCGATCTACGTTCCCATCCTCACCTATGGTCACGAGCTTTGGGTCATGACCGAAAGGACAAGATCACGGGCACAAGCGGCCCAAATGAGTTTCCTCCGCCGGGTGGCGGGGCTCTCCCTTAGAGATAGGGTGAGAAGCTCTGTCATCCGGGGGGAGCTCAAAGTAAAGCCGCTGCTCCTCCACATTGAGAGGAGCCAGATGAGGTGGTTCGGGCATCTGGTCAGGATGCCACCCGAGCGCCTCCCTAGGGAGGTGTTTAGGGCACGTCCGACCGGTAGGAGGCCGCGGGGAAGACCCAGGACACGTTGGGAAGACTATGTCTCCCGGCTGGCCTGGGAACGCCTCGGGATCCCCCGGGAGGAGCTGGACGAAGTGGCTGGGGAGAGGGAAGTCTGGGCTTCCCTGCTTAGGCTGCTGCCCCTGCGACCCGACCTCGGATAAGCGGAAGAAGATGGATGGATGGATGGATGGATGGATGATCAAACTTTCTTGTTCTTGTCAAGAGTCTAGCAGCCGCATTTTGTACCAACTGTAATCTTTTAATGCTAGACATAGGGAGACCCCAAAATAATACGTTACAGTAATCGAGACCAGACGTAACGAACGCATGAATAATAAGTCGTGGGGTTTCTGTGTAAACACATGTATACATGCGCTTATAGGCTATCATGTTTTTTTCTTAGCGCCAGTCTCTGCCCTCTCCCCCAGTTTGAGATCGATTTTTCTTATTTACTCATCCTCTCCCAGCGTCTACCTTTTCCCCGCCTTTTACGGGGCGCCGTAAGTGGCGACCCATTACCGTTCCTGTTCTGTCTCCCTGTACAATGTTTGTCCAATCTGGAACGGGTTTGTGGTGAAAATGTAATTTGGTTGTACATGTGCGGGGCAGCACGGTGGTAGAGGGGTTAGTGCGTCTGCCTCACAATACGAAGGTCCTGGGTTTGAACCTACGCTCGGGATCTTTCTGTGTGGAGTATGCATGTTCTTCCCGTGACTGCGTGGGTTCCCTCCGGGTACTCCGGCTTCCTCCCACCTCCAAAAACAAGCACCTGGGGATAGGTTGGTTGGCAAGACTAAAATTGGCCCTAGTGTGTGAATGTGAGTGTGAATGTTGTCTGTCTATCTGTGTTTGCCCTGTGATGAGGTAGCGACTTGTCCAGGGTGTACCCAGCCTTCCGCCCGAATGCAGCTGAGATAGGAACCAGCACCCCCCTGGATAAGCGATAGAAAATGGATGGATGGATGGGATGGCTCAAACACAACTAATTGTGATGGTTTTCCCTGGCTACGACGTGGCGAGGTCGCCGTTTCAAGATTCCCCTGTTGCAAGTCTTGGGGTTTCTGTGTAAACACCTGTATATATGCGCTTATAGGCTATCATGTTTTTTCTCAGCCCCAGTCTCTGCCCTCTCCACCAGTTTGAGATTGGCTTCCTTATTTACTCATCCTCTCCCAGTGCCTACCTTTTCCCCACCTTTTACAGGGCGCCGTTCTGTTTCCCTGTACAATGAATTTGAGGACCAGAAATAGACAATTAGAGTGAAATATTTAAATTTGCTTTCATTGGCTCAAACACAACTAATTGTGATGATTTTCCCTGGCTACGACGTGGCAAGGCCGTTGCCTCTAGATTACCCTTTTGCAAGTCTCGGGGTTTCTGTGTATATATGTGTTTATAGGCTATCATGTTTTTTCTCAGCCCCAGTCTCTGCCCTCTCCCCCAGTTTGAGATCGACTTTCTTATTTACTCATCCTCTCCCAGTTTCTACCTTTTCCCCACCTTTTACAGGGCGCTGTTCTGTTTCCCTGTACAATTAATTTGAGGACCAGAAATAGACAATTAGAGTGAAATGTTTAAATGTGCTTTCATTGGCTCAAACACAACTAATTGTGACGGTTTTTCATGGCTACGACGTGGCAAGGCCCTTGCCTCTAGATTGCCCTTTTGCAAGTCTCTGGGTTTCTGTGTATATATGCGCTTATAGGCTATCATGTTTTTTCTCAACCCCAATCTCTGCCCTCTCCCCAGTTTGAGATCGACTTTCTTATTTACTCATCCTCTCCCAGTTTCTACCTTTTCCCCACCTTTTACAGGGTGTTGTTCTGTTTCTCTGTACAATGAATTTGAGGACCAGAAATAGACAATTAGAGTGAAAAGTTTAAATTTGCTTTCATTGGCTAAAACACAACTAATTGTGATGGTTTTCCCTGGGTACGACGTGGCAAGGCCGTTGCCTCTAGATTACCCTTTTGCAAGTCTCGGGGTTTCTGTGTATATATGTGCTTATAGGCTATCATGTTTTTTCCCAGCCCCAGTCTCTGCCCTCTCCCCCAGTTTGAGATTGACTTTCTTATTTACTCATCCTCTCCCAGTGTCTACCTTTTCCCCACCTTTTACAGGGCGCCGTTCTGTTTCTCTGTACAATGAATTTGAGGACCAGAAATAGACAATTAGAGTGAAATGTTTAAATTTGCTTTCATTGGCTCAAACACAACTAATTGTGATGATTTTCCCTGGCTACGACGTGGCAAGGCCGTTGCCTCTAGATTGCCCTTTTGCAAGTCTCGGGGTTTCTTTGTATATATGCGCTTATAGGCTATCATGTGTTTTTTCCCAGCCCCAGTCTCTGCCCTCTCCCCCAGTTTGAGATCGACTCTCTTATTTACTCATCCTCTCCCAGCGTCCACCTTTTCCCCACCTTTTACAGGGTGTTGTTCTGTTTCTCTGTACAATGAATTTGAGGACCAGAAATAGACAAATAAGTGTGAAATGTTTAAATTTGCTTTCATTGGCTCAAACACAACTAATTGTGATGGTTTTCCCTGGCTACGACGTGGCAAGGCCGTTGCTTCTAGATCGCCCTTTTGCAAGTCTCGGGGTTTCTGTGTATATATGCGCTTATAGGCTATCATGTTTTTTCTCAGCCCCAGTCTCTGCCCTCTCCCCCAGTTTGAGATTGACTTTCTTATTTACTCATCCTCTCCCAGCGTCTACCTTTTCCCCACCTTTTACAGGGCGCCGTTCTGTTTCCCTGTACATTGAATTTGAGGACCAGAAATAGACAATTAGAGTGAAAAGTTTAAATTTGCTTTCATTGGCTCAAACACAACTAATTGTGATGGTTTTCCCTGGCTACGACGTGGCAAGGCCGTTGCCTCTAGATTGCCCTTTTGCAAGTCTCGGGGTTTCTGTGTATAAATGCGCTTATAGGTTATCATGTTTGTTTCCCAGCCCCAGTCTCTGCCCTTTTCACCAGTTTGAGATCGACTTTCTTATTTACTCATCCTCTCCCAGTGTCTACCTTTTCCCCACCTTTTACAGGGCGCCGTTCTGTTTCCCTGTACAATGAATTTGAGGACCAGAAATAGACATTTAGAGTGAAAAGTTTAAATTTGCTTTCATTGGCTCAAACACAACTAATTGTGATGTTTTTCCCTGGGTACGACGTGGCAAGGCCGTTGCTTCTACATCGCCCTTTTGCAAGTCTCGGGGTTTCTGTGTATATATGCGCTTATAGGCTATCAAGTTTTTTTTCCCAGCCCCAGTCTCTGCCCTCTCCCCCAGTTTGAGATCGACTTTCTTATTTACTCATCCTCTCCCAGTTTCTACCTTTTCCCCACCTTTTACAGGGTGCCGTTCTGTTTCCCTGTACAATGAATTTGAGGACCAGAAATAGACATTTAGAGTGAAAAGTTTAAATTTGCTTTCATTGGCTCAAACACAACTAATTGTGATGGTTTTCCCTGGCTACGACGTGGCAAGGCCGTTGCCTCTAGATTGCCCTTTTACAAGTCTCGGGGTTTCTGTGTATATATGCGCTAATAGGCTATCATGTTTTTTTCCCAGCCCCAGTCTCTGCCCTCTCCACCAGTTTGAGATCGACTTTCTTATTTACTCATCCTCTCCCAGTTTCTACCTTTTCCCCACCTTTTACAGGGTGTTGTTCTTTTTCTCTGTACAATGAATTTGAGGACCAGAAATAGACAATTAGAGTGACAAGTTTGAATTTGCTTTCATTGGCTCAAACACAACTAATTGTGACGTTTTTTTGTGGCTACGACGTGGCAAGGCCGTTGCTTCTAGATCGCCCTTTTGCAAGTCTCGGGGTTTCTGTGTATATATGCGCTTATAGGCTATCATGTTTTTTCTCAGCCCCAGTCTCTGCCCTCTCCCCCAGTTTGAGATTGACTTTCTTATTTACTCATCCTCTCCCAGTGTCTACCTTTTCCCCACCTTTTACAGGGCGTTGTTCTGTTTCTCTGTACAATGAATTTGAGGGCCAGAAATAGACAATTAGAGTGAAATGTTTAAATTTGCTTTCATTGGCTCAAACACAACTAATTGTTATGATTTTCCCTGGCTACGACGTGGCAAGGCCGTTGCCTCTAGATTGCCCTTTTGCAAGTCTCGGGGTTTCTGTGTATATATGCGCTTATAGGCTATCATGTTTTTTCTCAGCCCCAGTCTCTGCCCTCTCGACCAGTTTGAGATTGACTTTCTTATTTACTCATCCTCTCCCAGCGTCTACCTTTGCCCCACCTTTTACAGTGCGCCGTTCTGTTTCCCTGTACAATGAATTTGAGGACCAGAAATAGACAATTAGAGTGAAAAGTTTAAATTTGCTTTCATTGGCTCAAACACAACTAATTGTGATGGTTTTCCCTGGCTACGACGTGGCAAGGCCGTTGCCTCTAGATTGCCCTTTTGCAAGTCTCGGGGTTTCTTTGTATATATGCGCTTATAGGCTATCATGTGTTTTTTCCCAGCCCCAGTATCTGCCCTCTCCCCCAGTTTGAGATCGACTCTCTTATTTACTCATCCTCTCCCAGCGTCCACCTTTTCCCCACCTTTTACAGGGTGTTGTTCTGTTTCTCTGTACAATGAATTTGAGGACCAGAAATAGACAAATAAGTGTGAAATGTTTAAATTTGCTTTCATTGGCTCAAACACAACTAATTGTGATGGTTTTCCCTGGCTACGACGTGGCAAGGCCGTTGCTTCTAGATCGCCCTTTTGCAAGTCTCGGGGTTTCTGTGTATATATGCGCTTATAGGCTATCATGTTTTTTCTCAGCCCCAGTCTCTGCCCTCTCCCCCAGTTTGAGATTGACTTTCTTATTTACTCATCCTCTCCCAGTTTCTACCTTTTCCCCACCTTTTACAGGGTGTTGTTCTGTTTCTCTGTACAATGAATTTGAGGACCAGAAATAGACAATTAGAGTGAAAAGTTTAAATTTGCTTTCATTGGCTCAAACACAAGTAATTGTGATGGTTTTCCCTGGCTACGACGTGGCAAGGCCGTTGCTTCTAGATCACCCTTTTGCAAGTCTCGGGGTTTCTGCGTATATATGCGCTTATAGGCTATCATGTTTTTTTTCCCAGCCCCAGTCTCTGCCCTCTCCACCAGTTTGAGATCGACTTTCTTATTTACTCATCCTCTCCCATCGTCTACCTTTTCCCCACCTTTTACAGGGCGCCGTTCTGTTTCCCTGTACAATGAATTTGAGGACCAGAAATAGACAATTAGAGTGAAATGTTTAAATTTGCTTTCATTGGTTCAAACACAACTAATTGTTATGATTTTCCCTGGCTACGACGTGGCAAGGCCGTTGCCTCTAGATTGCCCTTTTGCAAGTCTCTGGGTTTCTGTGTATATATGCGCTTATACGCTATCATGTTTTTGCTCAGCCCCAGTCTCTGCCCTCTCCACCAGTTTGAGATCGACTTTCTTATTTACTCATCCTCTCCCAGCGTCTACCTTTTCCCCACCTTTTACAGGGCGCCGTTCTGTTTCCCTGTACAATGAATTTGAGGACCAGAAATAGACATTTTGAGTGAAAAGTTTAAATTTGCTTTCATTGGCTCAAACACAACTAATTTTGATGGTTTTTCCTGGCTACGACGTGGCAAGGCCGTTGCCTCTAGATTGCCCTATTGCAAGTCTCGGGGTTTCTGTGTATATATGCGCTTATAGGCTATCATGTTTTTTCCCAGCCCCAGTCTCTGCCCTCTCCCCCAGTTTGAGATCGACTTTCTTATTTACTCATCCTTTCCCAGTTTCTACCTTTTCCCCACCTTTTACAGGGTGTCGTTCTGTTTCCCTGTACAATGAATTTGAGGACCAGAAATAGACAATTAGAGTGAAATGTTTAAATTTGCTTTCATTGATTGGCAACACTAAATTGGCCCTAGTGTGTGAATGTGAGTGTGAATGTTGTCTGTCTATCTGTGTTGGCCCTGCGATGAGGTGGCGACTTGTCCAGGGTGTACCCCGCCTTCCGCCCGATTGTAGCTGAGATAGGCTCCAGCGCCCCCCGCGACCCCAAAGGGAATAAGCGGTAGAAAATGGATGGATGGATGGATGGCTCAAACACAACTAATTGGGATGGTTTTCCCTTGGTACGACGTGGCAAGGCCGTTGCCTCTAGATTGCCCTTTTGCAAGTCTCGGGGTTTCTGTGTGTATATGAGCTTATAGGCTATCATGTTTTTTCTCAGCCCCAGTCTCTGCCCTCTCCCCCAGTTTGAGATAGACTTTCTTATTTACTCATCCTCTCCCAGCGTCTACCTTTTCCCCACCTTTTAAAGGGCGCCGTTCTGTTTCCCTGTACAATGAATTTGAGGATCAGGAATAGACATTTAGAGTGAAAAGTTTAAATTTGCTTTCATTGGCTCAAACACAACAAACTGTGATGATTTTCCCTAGCTACGACGTGGCAAGGCCGTTGCCTCTAGATTGCCCTTTTGCAAGTCTCGGGGTTTCTGTGTATATATGCGCTTATAGGCTATCATGTTTTTTTTCCCAGCCCCAGTCTCTGCCCTCTCCACCAGTTTGAGATCGACTTTCTTATTTATTCATCCTCTCCCAGCGTCTACCTTTTCCCCACCTTTTACAGGGCGCCGTTCTGTTTCCCTGTACAATGAATTTGAGGACCGGAAATAGACAATTAGAGTGAAAAGTTTAAATTTGCTTTCATTGGCTCAAACACAACTAATTTTGATGGTTTTTCCTGGGTACGACGTGGCAAGGCCGTTGCCTCTAGATTGCCCTTTTGCAAGTCTCGGGGTTTCTGTGTATATATAAGCGCTTATAGGCTATCATGTTTTTTTCTCAGCCCCAGTCTCTGCCCTCTCCCCCAGTTTGAGATCGACTTTCTTATTTACTCATCCTCTCCCAGTGTCTACCTTTTCCCCACCTTTTACAGGGCGCTGTTCTGTTTCCCTGTACATTGAATTTGAGGACCAGAAATAGACAATTAGAGTGAAATGTTTAAATTTGCTTTCATTGGCTCAAACACAACTAATTGTGATGGTTTTCCCTGGCTACGACGTGGCAAGGCCGTTGCTTCTAGATCGCCCTTTTGAAAGTCTCGGGGTTTCTGTGTATATATGCGCTTATAGGCTATCATGTTTTTTTCCCAGCCCCAGTCTCTGCCCTCTCCACCAGTTTGAGATCGACTTTCTTATTTACTCATCCTCTCCTAGTGTCTACCTTTTCCCCACCTTTTACAGGGCGTCGTTCTGTTTCCCTGTACAATGAATTTGAGGACCAGAAATAGACATTTAGAGTGAAAAGTTTAAATTTGCTTTCATTGGCTCAAACACAACTAATTGTGATGGTTTTCCCTGGCTACGACGTGGCAAGGCCGTTGCCTGTAGATCGCCCTTTTGCAAGTCTCGGGGTTTCTGTGTATATATGCGCTTATAGGCTATCATGTTTTTTTTCTCAGCCCCAGTCTCTGCCCTCTCCCCCAGTTTGAGATCGACTTTCTTATTTACTCATCCTCTCCCCGTATCTACCTTTTCCCCACATTTTACAGGGCGCCGTTCTGTTTCCCTGTACAATGAATTTGAGGACCAGAAATAGACAATTAGAGTGAAAAGTTTAAATTTGCTTTCATTGGCTCAAACACAACTAATTGTGATGGTTTTCCCTGGCTACGACGTGGCAAGGCTGTTGCTTCTAGATTCCCCTTGTTGCAAGTCTTGGGGTTTCTGTGTAAACACCTGTATATATGCGCTTATAGGCTATCATGTTTTTTTTCCCAGCCCCAGTCTCTGCCCTCTCCACCAGTTTGAGATTGACTTTCTTATTTACTCATCCTCTCCCAGCGTCTACCTTTTCCCCACCTTTTACAGGGCGCCGTTCTGTTTCCCTGTACAATGAATTTGAGGACCAGAAATAGACAAATAAGTGTGAAATGTTTAAATTTGCTTTCATTGGCTCAAACACAACTAATTGTGATGGTTTTCCCTGGCTACGACGTGGCAAGGCCGTTGCCTCTAGATTGCCCTTTTGCAAGTCTCAGGGTTTCTGTGTATATATACGCTTATAGGCTATCATGTTTTTTTCCCAGCCCCAGTCTCTGCCCTCTCCATCAAATGTTTAAATTTGCTTTTATTGGCTCAAACACAACTAATTGTGATGGTTTTTCCTGGCTACGACGTGGCAAGGCCGTTGCCTCTAGATTGCCCTTTTGCAAGTCTCGGGGTTTCTGTGTATATATGCGCTTATAGGCTATCATGTTTTTTTCCCAGCCCCAGTCTCTGCCTTCTACCCCAGTTTGAGATTGACTTTCTTATTTACTCATCCTCTCCCAGTTTCTACCCTTTCCCCACCTTTTACAGGGCGTCGTTCTGTTTCTCTGTACAATGTGTGTCTAACCTTGAACGGGTTTGTGGTGGAAATGAAATTTGGTTGGACTTGTGCGATAGCAATAAAGAGCAAACCATACCAATTGGGGTCATCTCCTTCAGACTGGTACCTCTCCAGAGAACTCATTTGCACTCTTACAAGTTTTAGTTTAGAACGTTCTGTCTTGCAAGTTTTCTGGATGGTGATATTTAAGTGTTCTTCCAGGTGCTGGCTAAAACTGAAATCTACTTTTATTCTCCAGGAGTTGTTGAGCCTCGAGAGCAACATGATGGAGCTGAGGGACCTCTTCATGGACATCTTCATGTTTGTAGAGGAACAAGGCGCCTACATCGAGCACATTCAGACCAACGTAGAACAGACCCAGGATTACGTGGCGGCGTCCAACGAGAAGTTCAAGTTGGCCGCCAGGTACAAGAAGAAGAACCCTCTCCGTCAGATCTGCTGCTGTTGCTGCCCTCCCTGGAAATGCTGCGTGTGAAGTTGTGCGGATTGGAACCGAGTGCTGGTGTTTCAAATGTCTCCCTCACCTGTTGGGAGTAAACAACATTGGACTCAAGTGCCATTAAAGTGAAGGTTATGGTCACTGTTGAACACAGCAACGGCCAAGACAGATCCAGCAGAGCATAGAAAACAATTAAGGGGGAGGCCAGGAATTGGTTTTTTTTGAGGCACTTATTTCTTTGAAGAGAGTGTGAAGTGACTGCTATTGGAAGAGACAGTTCAGTGAGTGCTCCTCGCCAACATGGCGGCGTATCCGTGACCTTCACTGTCATCTGAGAGAGGTTACAAATAAGACTACTACCTCTGCAACTGTCACTGCTTCATCACAAATTCCAATCTTCTGAACTTTCTCTTTGTCTGCCAAAAGTATGTTTTTTATGTCCAGACATTGCACTTTAAGCTTTAAAATGTGTGTGGGTAGTCGTATGACAGCATATTAGGTAGCAGTGACGTGCAGTCACTGGAGGGAGGTGTTTGTTATGCGGGATTAATTTGTGGCATATTAAATATAAGCCTGGTTGTGTTGTGGCTAATAAAGTATATATATGTCTTGTGTTTATTTACTGTTTTAGTCATTCCCAGATGAATTTCAGGTCCCACCCGCCTCTCACAGCATCTTCCCACTGCCCTCTAGTCCTTCACTCTCACTTTCCTCATCCACAAATCTTTCATCCTCGCTCAAATTAACGGGGAAATCGTCGCTTTCTCGATCCGAATCGCTCTCGCTGCTGGTGGCCATGATTGTAAACAATGTGCGGATGTGAGGAGCTCCACAACCTGTGACGTCACGCTACTCGTCCGCTACAGGCAAGGCTTTTTTATCAGCGACCAAAAGTTGCGAACTTTATCGTCGATGTTCTCTACTAAATCCTCTCAGCAAAAATATGGCAATATCGCGAAATGATCAAGTATGACACATAGAATGGATCTGCTATCCCCGTTTAAATAAGAACATCGCATTTCAGTAGGCCTTTAAGGTATAAAAATAAACATTTACATAATATTTCCATGTGAATAACTTATTTTGCAACATATTTATTGTCCGGTGCGGCTAGTATAAGGAACATATATATTTTTGTACAAATGTAGTGGGTGCAGCTCAGTGACGTGCAGTCACTAGAGGCAGGTGAGGCGGGGCCTCACCTGCCATCATGGAAAGAAAAAAAATGTAAAAAGAAAAACAAATAATTAAATTGTTATATGTATCCAGTGATTATACTACAAAGTTATTTTCCATTTAACTTCACCAGTTTTAGATTATTTTTATTCAAAATCGCTGAATTTTCACATTTGCCGTTCAAATACTGAGAAGAGACGGTGCGGTGATCAGCAGCCAGTTGAGGCACGTCACTCAGTGCCTCAACATGGATTGCGCAATGACTGTCACACCGTGGTGAGGGATGTCTTGGTTTTTTCTGTCTTGTGATGTGCATGTTTTAGTTTGAAAAGTAACTCTCCTCTCGTTTCAGGTCACTTGCCCTTCCTTTTGTGTCATCAGTCTGACGTCATCCCGATTCCCTAATTGTTTCCACCTGTTCCCTATTACCCTCATGTGTCTTATAAGCCCACTCCTTCCTTTGTTCTGTGCCAGATTGTTTCGTTTATTCGTACTCTCTAGCTTCCATGCCCATGTCCATGCCTTGTCTTGCCTTGCCTCGTCTTGTGCTTATGTTCTTTGATTCTGAATCCTTTCGTTGCTATTTTGAGTTTTCCTTTCTTCCTCCTCAGCAGAGTGATTTTTTGTTATTTAGTTTATTCAGCCAAAGTGGTAAGTTTCAGTTATTTTTCATTCTTTCCTCACATTTTTGAGTGACAATTTTTGTTAATACTTTATTAGATTAGATAGTATATAATTTTTCATAGTTGTTGTTTCTTCCTCCTGTTGGAGCGTTTTTTTGTTTATACATTTTATAGCATATATTAATCATAGTTCGTCTTTGCTTTTGTGTTTTCCTCCGTTCGGAGCGAATTTTGGTTGTTCCTATTTTTTGGAACCTTTTTTGCCGGTTAGTTTTTGGATAAATAGATATTGTAATCCTTGACTTTGGAGGTGAAAAGGAAGCTGTCAAAATAAAAGCCTGTCTAAGTTCCCTACTCTGCATCTGAGTCCTATCCTTTTACCAAGCCCTGACAATGACTCGGCTAACTGCTGGCCTGCTGTGCAGTGAGACCGTATTGCTATATGAATTATATTATACATTTCCATAGTTTAGTTAGCTGAGGTATGTAATGTACAGTGTATTTTGTCAACAACTGTTTGTGTGTAGCGTATTTCTTGTGCTGAGCGATCATAAAACGGCTGCAAAAGACGCACTGGCTGAGGCTCCAGTAGCCCCGCCTCCTGCACCCCCGCCGTAGAATTGTTATATCATATAAAGCCCACTCTTAAACTTTCCACGTGCAAGATTGAATCTATTTAAAAAAGTTATTTCATAAGAAGCCAAAAAGTGCAAAAACAATAATGTTGGTGTTGGAGGAGTTGTGAATAACTGCAGGGCCACAACATTAGGTACACCTGCAGACTGCAGGTGTACCTAATTCACAACTCCTCCAACACGAACATTATTGTTTTTGCACTTTTTGGCTTCTTATTAAATAACTTTTGTAACCTATTTTCATGGGCTTTCCTCTTTGTGATGTTAAGATCCTGTTGTGCGCTGTTATACAGTATATGCCTTGAGCTCTTATTTTGAAGGCGCTAAGAGCGGAAGTGATGACACGTTGGAGTTGAGCGGAAGTTTTTGAAAGAAGGTAAATAAAGTGGTCCTCGTGTAAACTGGAGCCTCCGTGTTTGTTATTTTGTAGTTTCATACAGTATAGGCCACATTTATAAACCCTCGGTTACACTTTTTTAAATAGATTCAATCTTGCACGTGGAAAGTTGAAGTGAGGGCTTTAGTTGATATAACACTTTCGTCAGGGGGTGCATTAATCCAGCACAACAGCGGCTCATGGACTTATTTTATAAGTAAAGGTAAAACCATAATAACGTTTTTTTTATTAAATGTGCTTTTTTGTGTGCTACAGTTTGTATGTGTAAAGTTAAAGTTAAGTTAAAGTACCAATGATTGTCACACACACACTAGGTGTGGTGAAATTTGTCCTCTGCATTTGACCCATCCCCTTGATCACCCCCCTGGGAGGTGAGGGGAGCAGCGCCCGGGAATAATTTTTGGTGATTTAACCCCCAATTCCAAGCCTTGATGCTGAGTGCCAAGCAGGGAAGAATGCTGGTATGAGCTTTTAAACATAACCCGTTAACTGCTGCCAATCAAATGGTGAATAAGATACTCTTTAGGGTTCATATGTTTGTAAATCTGACCGTGATGAAGTCAGTGCCTCACCAGCCATCAACCTCACCGCACGTCACTGTTAGGTAGGCATATTGCTATATTTGCTATAATTAGGTTCGGAGCTAATATTGATAGACCTTATCAAGAGGTTTGAACGCAATTAGCAGGTTAGGGTCTGATGATTCAATCCATGTACATCAGGGGTGCCCACACCTTTTCTGCAGGCGAGCTACTTTTCAATTGACCGAGTGGAGGGGATCTGTCATGATCCGTGGTCCGGATCATGTTTTGGTTATGTTCTGTTAGATTTTGGACTCCCTGAGTTCCTGTTTTGTGCACTCCTGGGTTTATTTGGGTCACCATGGGGATTAATTGGGTTCACCTGCCTCTGCACTGCAAAAAGTCAGTGTTCAAAAACAAGAAAAAAAAGATACAAAAATGAGGGGTATTTTATTTGAACTAAGCAAAATTATCTGCCAATAGAACAAGGAAATTTGGCTTGTCAAGACTTTCCAAAACAAGTAAAATTAACTAACCTCAATGAACCCAAAAATACCTTAAAATAAGTATATTCTCACTAATAACACAACTAATTGTGATGGTTTTCCCTGGCTACGACGTGGCAAGGCCGTTGCCTCTAGATTGCCCTTTTGCAAGTCTCGGGGTTTCTGTGTATATGAGTACGTATTTTCTATTGTTTCATTGAAAATAAAACAGCAAAAGTCCATTTGGCTCTCATCTGTTTTAATTATGAGACACAATTGTGTCAAAGTCATGATTTTTTTTTTTCATGCTTGAAATAAGAAATTATTATTTAAAAAAAATAAGTTTTATACTTGTGAGTGTTGATGACACGGCTTTGCAACACTTGATATTCTAGTTTCAAGCATGTTTTACTCAATATAGGTCATCAAATCTCAGCAACAAGCTGTAATATCTTACTGAGATCATTTAGGACCAAAACACTTAAAACAAGTAAAACACTCTAACATAAAATCTTATGTGTGGCCACGCAAGTCCCGGGATGCCCAAAATGTCCATAACACACCCAGCCGAGTCCCACGGGGAGGGGAGGCGGGGATAAAAGTTGGAAAAGTCGGCAAAAGTCCCAAAAATGTTCAAAATACCTACCCAGGTTCGGAGTCCCACAAGTCCCGCCGCCGGCCGCGCAAGTCCTGGGATGCCCAAAATGTCCAAAACGCGCCCAGCAAAGTCCCACGGGAAGGCGGGGAGAAAAGTGAGAAAAGTCGGTAAAATGTTAAAAAATCACACCCGGGTTGGAGTGCCACAAGTCTTAAGACTTGTGGCACTCCATGTGGGACTCAAACCTGGGTAAGTATTTTGAAAATTTTTGGGGACTTTTGCCGACTTTTCCAACTTTCATCCCCCCTCCCCGTGGGACTCGGCTGGGTGTGTTATGGACATTTTTTGCATTCCGGGACTTGCGCGGCTAGCGGTGGGACTCGTGGGACTGGAACCCGGGGAGGTATTTTGGACAAAATTGGGACTTTTGACCATTTTGGCCACCTTTTCTCCTCTTCTTCCCTGCCTTCCTGTGCACCATTGCTGGGTGTGTTTTGGACATTTGGACAAAAATAGTTTCAAGCATGTTTTACTCAATATAGGTCATCAAATCTCAGCAGCAAGCTGTAATATCTTACTGAGATCATTTAGGACCAAAACACTTAAAACAAGTAAAACACTCTAACATAAAATCTTATGTGTGGCCACGCAAGTCCCGGGATGCCCAAAAATGTCCATAACAC
>NC_084578.2:3882500-3892500 GCF_033978685.3 Nerophis lumbriciformis | reverse complement strand
TTAATTGTAGTGGTTTCACATTATCATTTTATATTTGGCCCTCCGTATCATTTTGGGTGGTCCCCCACATTAATTCCAGTGGTTTCACCACATCATGTTAAAGTGGCCCACCACTTCATTTTAGGTGGTCCGTCAAATTATTATAAGAAGCCCTCAACATCATTTTAGGTGGTCTGCCACTTTAATTCTAGTGGTTTCACCACATAATTTTAAAGTGGCCCTCTGCATCTTTTTGGGTGATCCGCCTAGTGGTTTTGACCCATTATTTTTAAGTGGCCCTCCGCATCATTTTGGGTGGTCCGCCACTTTAATTCTAGTGGTTTCACCACATCATTTTAATTTGGCCCTCCGCATAATTTTGGGTGGTCCGCCACATTAATTCTAGTGGTTTCACCACATCATTTTAAGTTGGCCCTACGCATCATTTTGGGTGGTCCGCCACAATATTTCTAGTGGTTTCACTACATCATTTTAAAGTGGCCATTAATTGTAGTGGTTTTACCACATAATTTAAAGTGCCCCTCCACGTCATTTTGGGTGGTCCGCCACATTAATTCTAGTGGTTTCACCACACCATTTTAAAGTGGCCCTCCGCATCACTTTGTGTGATCCACCACATTAATTGTAGTGGTTTTACCACATATTTTAAATTGGCCCTCCGCATCACTTTGTGTGATCCACCACATTAATTGTAGTGGTTTTACCACATATTTTAAATTGGCCCTCCGCATCACTTTGTGTGATCCACCACATTAATTTTAGTGGTTTCACCACATCATGTTAAAGTGGCCCACCACATCATTTTAGGTGGTCTGTCAAATTATTATAAGAAGCCCTCCACATCATTTTGGGTGGTCCGCCACATTAATTCTAGTGGTTTCACCACATAATTTTAATGTGGCCCTCCGCATAATTTTGGGTGGTCGGCTTTAATTCTAGTGGTTTCACCACATCATTTTAATTTGGCCCTCTGCATCATTTTGGGTGATCCGCCACATTAATTGTAGTGGATTTACCACATCATTTAAAGTGGACCTCCACAACATTTTAAGTGGTCCGCCACATTAATTGTAGTGGTTTCACCCCATTATTTTAATTTGGCCCATTACATCATTTTAAAATGGACCTACCATGTCATCTAGGTGGCCCGCCACATTAATTCCTGTGGTTTCACCCCATCATTTTAAAGTGGTCCACCACATCATTTTGAATTGTCCCACCATATCATTTTAAAGTGGACCACCATGTCATTTTAAGTGGTCTGACACAATTCTAGTAGTTTCACCACACAATTTTATAGTGGCCTTCCCCATTATTTTAGAAGGTCCGCCATATTATTATGAGAATCCCGCCACATGATTTACGTGTTCCGTCAGGACAATTATTGTGGCCTACCACGTCATATTTATATATGCATAACATGTTTTTTGGGGGGAAGAAAAATACGTTATTATACATATTTGCCAGGTGGCCGTCAATAAAAAGAAGTTTAGAAGAAGACCCCAAGTGTGAGCCCCAGATTGAGGAAGCGTTGAGGAACAACTGGAAGCTTCTGGAACACCAGTGTCACTTCCCGCATGTGTTTCCATCCCCGAGGACGGACGGGGGCCCCGCTGCAAAAATCAACACCTTCCAAAGTGAAATGTGCAGCTCCAGATGTTCTCAGTACAAACCTTTTATGGTCGCAGCAGACAGAGATTGAGCTTTTGGGCTGTAAAGACAGGAAGTTTGTTTGGAGGAGTCAAGGTGAGGCTTTCAAACCAAAAATAATAATAAATATGAAAAAAATATATATTGAAAATAATTGAATGTACTTTTTTGTAAGAAATAATGGCACATATATTTAACGTCATTTATAATTAATTAATCATTCAAATAACCCTTTAAATATGTATTTATTCATAATTTTTTTGTTTCATTATTTGTATGCAGAATTCAAATTTTGTGTAGTTTAAAATGTATCAAAAATATATATTTAAAACAATTGAATGTACTTTTTTGTAATAAATAATGGCACATTTATTTAACGTCATTTATAATTAATTAATCATTCAAGTAACCATTTAAATATGTATGTATTCATAATTGTTTTGTTCCATTTGACTTGCTGTAGTATTTGTATGCAGAATTTAAATTGTGTGTAGTTTAAAATATATTAGAATTATATATATATATATAAAATAATTGAATGTACTTTTTTGTAATAAATAATGCCACATTTATTTAATGTCATTTATAATTAATTAAAATTAATTGAATATGTATTTATTCATTATTTTTTGTTCCATTTGACTTGCCATAGTATTTGTATGCAGAATTTAAATTTTGTGTAGTTTAAAATATATCAATAATATATATATACAATAATTGAATGTCCTTTTTTGTAATAAATAATGGCACATTTATTCAATGTCATTTATAATTAATTAATCATTCAAGTAACCATTTAAATATGTATTAATTTATTATTTGTTGTTCCGTTTGACTTCCCATAGTATTTGTATGCAGAATTTTTATTTTGTGTAGTTTAAAATATATCAAAAAATATGTATCTAAAATAATTGAATGTACTTTGTTGTAATAAATAATGGCACATTTATTTAACGTCATTTATAATTAATTAATCATTCAAATAACCCTTTAAATATGTATTTATTCATAATTTTTTTGTTTCATTATTTGTATGCAGAATTCAAATTTTGTGTAGTTTAAAATGTATCAAAAATATATATTTAAAACAATTGAATGTACTTTTTTGTAATAAATAATGGCACATTTATTTAACGTCATTTATAATTAATTAATCATTCAAGTAACCATTTAAATATGTATGTATTCATAATTGTTTTGTTCCATTTGACTTGCTGTAGTATTTGTATGCAGAATTTAAATTGTGTGTAGTTTAAAATATATTAGAATTATATATATATATAAAATAATTGAATGTACTTTTTTGTAATAAATAATGCCACATTTATTTAATGTCATTTATAATTAATTAAAATTAATTGAATATGTATTTATTCATTATTTTTTGTTCCATTTGACTTGCCATAGTATTTGTATGCAGAATTTAAATTTTGTGTAGTTTAAAATATATCAATAATATATATATACAATAATTGAATGTCCTTTTTTGTAATAAATAATGGCACATTTATTCAATGTCATTTATAATTAATTAATCATTCAAGTAACCATTTAAATATGTATTAATTTATTATTTGTTGTTCCGTTTGACTTCCCATAGTATTTGTATGCAGAATTTTTATTTTGTGTAGTTTAAAATATATCAAAAAATATGTATCTAAAATAATTGAATGTACTTTGTTGTAATAAATAATGGCACATTTATTTAACGTCATTTATAATTAATTAATCATTCAAGTAACCCTTTAAATATGTATTTATTCATTATTTTTTTGTTCCATTTGACTTGCCATAGTATTTGTATGCAGAATTAAAATTTTGTGTAGTTTAAAATGTATTAAAAATATATATTTAAAACAATTGAATGTACTTTGTTGTAATAAATAATGGCACATTTATTTAACGTCATTTATAATTAATTAATCATTCAAGTAACCCTTTAAATATGTATTTATTCATTATTTTTTTGTTCCATTTGACTTGCCATAGTATTTGTATGCAGAATTCAAATTTTGTGTAGTTTAAAATTTATTAAAAATATATATTTAAAACAATTGAATGTACTTTTTTGTTATAAATAATGGCACATTTATTTAACGTCATTTATAATTAATTAATCAATCAAGTAACCCTTTAAATATGTATTTATTCATTATTTTTTTGTTCCATTTGACTTGCCATAGTATTTGTATGCAGAATTCAAATTTTGTGTAGTTCAAAATGTATTAAAAATATATATTTAAAACAATTGAATGTACTTTTTTGTAATAAATAATGGCACATTTATTTAACGTCATTTATAATTAACTAATCATTCAAGTAACTATTTAAATATGTATTCATTTAATATTTGTTGTTCCATTTGTTTTGCCATAGTATTTGTATGCAGAATTTTTATTTTGTGTAGTTTAAAATATATCAAAAAATATGTATCTAAAAAAATTGAATGTACCTTTTTGTAATAAATAATGGCACATTTATTTAACATCATTTATAATTAATTAATCATTCAAGTAATCATTTAAATATGTATTTATTCATTATTGTTTTGTTCCATTTGACTTGCCGTCGTATTTGTATGCAGAATTTAAATTGTGTGTAGTTTAAAATATATAAAAATTATATATTTAAAATAATTGAATGTACTTTTTTATAAAAAATTAATGGCACATTTATTTAATATATCCTCTATATATATATATATATATATATATATTATCTATATCCTGAAAATATGCAAACAAAACTGTGTTTAGATAATTGATACTTCAAACTTGCATAAATATAAAATGAATATAACATAACTTGGCTTCTGAGAGTTTCAAAATGTAATGAATAAAATGCTAAAGTTGTTGATAAACAGGCAATTATTTTAATAATTAAATATGGTCATTTTAAATGAATTATTATGATCATTTAAAATTAATTATTTCAAATATGTTTATTTTAATGTATAATTCTATGGCTGGATGTAATAAGGAGTCAGAAAAAATACAAATAAAAATACAATTAATTTTGGGTTTTTTAGCAAAATATAGTAAAAATGTATTTAGTTTTTTGTTTTTTTAATTAATAAATATATTTATTTTTAGGTAAGATAAACATAATAATATAATTTATCTCTAGTCTGGATGATTTAGTTCTTGTCCTCCCGTAGTGAAAAAAGGCTGTCCTCACTCAGGTCCGCATGGAGCTGGAAGGAGCGTGGCCTCCAGCTCCAGCTGAAAAATCGGGAGATTTTCGGGAGAACATTTGTCCCGGGAGGTTTTCGGGTGAAGCGCTGAATTTCGGGAGTCTCCTGGAAAATTCGGGAGGGTTGGCAAGTATGTTTTTCGGACTATAAGTCGCAGTTTTTTTCATAGTCGAGTGCGACTTATATATGTTTTTTTTCCTTTTTTATTATGCATTTTCGGCAGATGCGACTTATACTGCGGAGCGACTTATACTCCGAAAAATACGGTAAGCATATAAATTCAACTTGTTTCTACACTTGTTAGAATAATTATGTATATATTATCACACTAACTTTATGCTTAAGGGCCGTTGATATCAATTCTTGTCAATTGTGCCGAAGTGGTATTTTTGTATCTGTGCAAGCTGGTGTTGCGTTTTGGACCAGTTGTTCCTCCCAGGGAATTCAAGTCACAATTCGCTCCCAAGTTCTTTCCGACACTTAAAGCTGAGTTGAAAAACCACCAGAGACGGAATAGGTATTTTGTTGTATATTCTCAAAGCTTTGCCAATATACATTTTGATTGAGACCAGTCTAACCCTAGAACATACTATCGCGCCTCCCCAAAATGGTCTGTCTTCCCGATCCCACCACCCTCTCTCTCGTCCCATCTCTGTAAACAAAACAAAATGCTGGTCTAAACACATTCCAAAGAACTCAAGGTTTACACACATAGTATACTTGCTGACAGAGCATCAAAAGAGAATACATGGAAAACACGAGCTGTTTTCAAATATGACTAAGAAATGAAAGAAGTACAACTTAAATTCAGATATATGTAAATATCTGCCTCCGACAATTCCCCCTTCAGATCTTCTAAAAAGATCTTTATCACTAGTACAACACTTCTAAAATACGCCCCTCTTTGAGCAAGCTAGTAAAAAATCCAAAAGATTGGCAGTTGTCTTTATCAGTGTTTGTGTCCGGACTCGGCCGAGCCGAGGCCGAACATCGCCGTGACGCAGACAGAGAAGAGACAAGGCGATATCACCAGCATCAACACATTTGCATTTTTGTATAATCATATATTGTGTCTAACTGGAGTTGTCGAGATTACCCCCTTCCCTCAGCGACAGCTTCAGTGATGTAATAGGGACCATCCATCCATCCATCCATCTTCTCCCGCTTATCCGAGGTCGGGTCGCGGGGGCAGCAGCTTAAGCAGGGAAGCCCAGACTTCCCTCTCCCCAGCCACTTCGTCCAGCTCCTCCCGGGGGATCCCGAGGCGTTCCCAGGCCAGCCGGGAGAGATAGTCTTCCCAGCGTGTCCTGGGTCTTCCTCGTGGCCTCCTACCGGTCGGACGTGCTCGAAACACCTTCCTAGGGAGGCGTTCGGGTGGCATCCTGACCAGATGCCCGAACCACCTCATCTGGCACCTCTCGATGTGGAGGAGCAGCGACTTTACTTTGAGCTCCCCCCGAATGACAGAGCTTCTCACCCTATCTCTAAGGGAGAGCCCCGCCACTCGGCGGAGGAAACTCATTTGGGCCGCTTGTACCCGTGATCTTGTCCTTTCGGTCATGACCCAAAGCTCATGACCATAGGTGAGGATGGGAACGTAGATCGACCGGTAAATCGAGAGCTTTGCCTTCCGGCTCAGCTCCTTCTTCACCACAACGGATCGATACAGCGTCCGCATTACTGAAGACGCCGCGCCGATCTGCCTGTCGATCTCACGATCCACTCTTCCCCCACTCGTGAACAAGACTCCGAGGTACTTAAACTCCTCCACTTGGGGCAAAATCTCCTCCCCAACCCGGAGATGGCACTCCACCCTTTTCCGGGAGAGAACCATGGACTCGGACTTGGAGGTGCTGATTCCCATCCCAGTCGCTTCACACTCGGCTGCAAACCGATCCAGCGAGAGCTGAAGATCCTGGCCAGATGAAGCCATCAGGACCACATCATCTGCAAATAGCAGAGACCTAATCCTGCAGCCACCAAACCAGATCCCCTCAATGCCCTGACTGCGCCTAGAAATTCTGTCCATAAAGGTTATGAACAGAATCGGTGACTAAAGGCAGCCTTGGCGGAGTCCAACCCTCACTGGAAACGTGTCCGACTTACTGCCGGCAATGCGGACCAAGCTCTGGCACTGATTATACAGGGAGCGAACTGCCACAATAAGACAGTCTGTTACCCCATACTCTCTGAGCACTCCCCACAGGACTTCCCGGGGTACACGGTCGAATGCCTTCTCCAAGTCCACAAAGCACATGTAGACTGGTTGGGCAAACTCCCATGCACCCTCAAGGACCCTACCGAGAGTATAGAGCTGGTCCACAGTTCCACGACCAGGACGAAAACCACACTGTTCCTCCTGAATCCGAGGTTTGACTATCCGGCGTAGCCTCCTCTCCAGTACACCTGAATAGACCTTACCGGGAAGGCTGAGGAGTGTGATTCCACGATAGTTGGAAAACACCCTCCGGTTCCCCTTCTTAAAGAGAGGAACCCCCACCCCGGTCTGCCAATCCAGAGGTACCGCCCCCGATGTCCACGCGATGTTGCAGAGTCTTGTCAACCAAGACAGCCCCACAACTTTCAGAGCCTTAAGGAACTCCGGGCGGATCTCATCCACCCCCGGGGCCTTGCCACCGAGGAGCTTTTTAACTACCTCGGCAACCTCAGCCCCAGAAATAGGAGAGCCCACCACAGATTCCCCAGGCCCTGTTTCCTCATAGGAAGACGTGCTGGTAGGATTGAGGAGGTCTTCGAAGTATTCCCTCCACCGATCCACAAGACATTCATTCTATATTCTATATTCATTCTATAATCATATATTGTGTCTAACTGGAGTTGTCGAGATTACCCCCTTCCCTCAGCGACAGCTTCAGTGATGTAACAGGGACCTTCCAAATAAATAGAGAATACGTTCGGGCTTGACTTTTAGAACGTAGTTTGGATCTGTAACTAGAACACAGCCCAAAACACGTGTCTCCTCGAGCCAAATTGAACTCTGTCTCTGCAGGATTCCTTGCTTCTTGTCGGATTATTAGATGTCATCAGTGTTTGAACCTGACAACCCTGTACTGCTACTTTGAGGCAAGCGTGATATAATCAGAACTGGAACTCCAATTTCCCACCAAGGCCTTCCCTTGAAGAAATCATGTTTATCTCTCAGATATCCTCCTCAGTTCTAAGCTATTCTCTGGAGAATGGAGTTGTTTACCATTTACAAGGAAATAGTTTATCAACATCAACTTTCCCCGAGAAACCCCAGACTTCTAAACATGCTGGCGTCATATCTAGCTCACCGCTATCAATGCCCCGCTGAAATAGTCCGTCTGCGTCTGCGCTTGTAATAACAATATCACTCATATTTTGTTCATTTTCAGGTCACGACATGTAAATAGAGTATTGTTGGCGCTTTATGGATGTTTTTACAGAGTATAATGAGAGGACCCTCTATCTGTTGACTCAATTGTTAGATATGTATTTATCATTTAGAATGCATACAACTGCCAATCATGTGTTTTCTTGTCTTACATAAGGTTTCCAATGTTTTTGTATTTCCAGTATGACTGATCTAATAATATGGTGTCGGAGGCAGATATTTACATATATCCGAATTCAAGTTGTACTTCTTTCATTTCTTAGTCATATTTGAAAACAGCTTGTGTTTTCCATTTATTCTCTTGATGCTCTGTCAGCAAGTATACTATGTGTGTAAACCTTGAGTTCTTTGGAATGTGTTCAGACTAGCATTTGTTTGGTCTACAGAGATGGGAGGAGAGAGAGGGTGGTGGGATCGGGAAGAGAGACCATTTTTGGGAGGCGCGATAGAATGTTCTAGGGTTAGAATGGTCTCAATGGCCTGGTCTTCGGAGAACAACCTCGCTCTCAACACCAGCAAGACCAGAGAGATCATCGTCGACTTCAGGAGGAGCAGCAGCACCAACCCTGCCCCCCTCTACATCAACGGCGAGCGTGTAGAGAGGGTCCACACCTTCAGGTACCTTGGAGTCCACATCTCTAATGACTTCTCCTGGACAGTCAACACCACATCAATCATCAAGAAGGCTCAGCAGCGGCTACACTTCCTTAGAGTCCTCGGGAAGTACAACCTGAAGCCTGACCTGCTGCTGACCTTCTACCGCTCGTCCATCGAGAGCCTGCTGACCTACTGTATTACGGTATGGTACGGCAGCTGCACTGCAGCAGACAGGGAGAGGCTGCAAAGAGTGGTCAAGACGGCTCAGAAGATCATCGGCCGCCCTCTCCCCTCTCTGACGGACATCTACACCTCCCGCTGCCTCAACAGAGCCAGTGCCATCATGAAGGACAGCACCCACCCTGGCTCTGACCTGTTCCACCTGCTGCCCTCTGGAAAGCGCTACAGGTGCATTAAAACCAAAACAAACAGGCTAAAGAACAGCTTCTTCCCCAGGGCCATAACCATCCTGAACGGACTACCCCATTGTCCCTCATAACTGCCTTCTCTTCGGTGCAATAACCCATTCCACCAACCACCCTGTTTTTGTTTTGTTTTTTCATGTATATATTCATTTCACACCATATTCATTGCACTTCTACATTTTTTAAATTTTTATATATTTGCACATTGTTTTTCTAGCATGCACACATCGCACTGCATGGAATGGCCTCAATCTCGTTACCTTGCGTAATGACAATAAAGCTGATTCTGATTCTGATTCTGATTCTCAATCAAAATGTATATTGGCAAAGCTTTGAGAATATACAACAAAATACCTATTCTGTCTCTGGTGGTTTTTCAACTCAGTTTTAAGTGTCGGAAAGAACTTGGGAGCGAATTGTGACTTGAATTCCCTGGGAGGAACAACTGGTCCAAAACGCAACAATGGTCGGACGTAGAATGTACGGAAATTACCGAAAGTTTTCAGAGCAGAATATTCAAAATGCCTGACTGAATTTGTGGCATTTTCTGACATTTTAGACGGTATTTTCACATACTTTGCGGATTTTTACAGAATCGGATATGGTTTAATGGACAGAATGACACAGAATTAAGCAAATAAATTCAACTTGTTTCTACACTTGTTAGAATAATTATGTATATATTATCACGCTAACTTTATGCTTAAGGGCCGTTAATATAAATTATTGTCAATTGTGCTGAAGTGGTATTTTTGTATC
>NC_084578.2:3860000-3877500 GCF_033978685.3 Nerophis lumbriciformis | reverse complement strand
ATTGCATCATTATGCCTCGCTTGTAGCTATATTTGAGCTCATTTAATATCCTTTACTTATGTCCTCTGTGTATTTCATTTATATTTGCATGTCTCATGACACATTATCTGTATGTAATATTGGCTCCATTTCTGATAGTTAATATAGCTAATATAGCTAATATAGACACTTACATCATGTATTGCCTTCATTATAACACTTATATTAGACTTGTAAAGTCATTTTGATAGTAGGCTAATATAGACACTTACATCATGTGTTGCCTTCATTATAACACTCATATAAGACATTTAGAGTCATTTTGATAGTAGGCTAATGTAGCTAATATAGACACTTACATCATGTATTGCCTTCATTATAACACTTATATTAGACTTGTAAAGTCATTTTGATAGTAGGCTAAAATAGACACTTACATCATGTGTTGCCTTCATTATAACACTCATATAAGACTTTTAGAGTCATTTTGATAGTAGGCTAATGTAGCTAATATAGACACTTACATCATGTATTGCCTTCATTATAACACTTATATTAGACTTGTAAAGTCATTTTGATAGTAGGCTAATATAGACACTTACATCATGTGTTGCCTTCATTATAACACTCATATAAGACTTTTAGAGTCATTTTGATAGTAGGCTAATGTAGCTAATATAGACACTTACATCATGTATTGCCTTCATTATAACACTTATATAAGACTTTTAAAGTCATTTTGATAGTAGGCTGATATAGACACTTACATCATATGTTGCATTCATTATAACACTTATATAAGACTTTTAAAGTCATTTTGATAGTAGACTAATATAACTAATATAGACACTTACGTCATGTGTTGCATTCAATATAACACTCATATAAGACTTTTAAAGTCATTTTGATAGTAGGCTGATATAGACACTTACATCATGTGTAGCCTTCATTATAACACTTATATAAGACTTTTAAAGTCATTTTGATAGTAAGCTAATATAGCTAATATAGACACTTACGTCATGTGTTGCATTCATTATAACACTTATATAAGACTTTTAAAGTCATTTTGATAGTAGGCTAATATAGCTAATATAGACACTTACATCATGTGTTGCCTTCATTATAACACTTATATAAGACTTTTAAAGTCATTTTGATAGTAGGCTAATATAGACACTTACATCATGTGTTGCCTTCATTATAACACTCATATAAGACTTTTAGAGTCATTTTGATAGTAGGCTAATGTAGCTAATATAGACACTTACATCATGTGTTGTCTTCATTATAACACTCATATAAGACTTTTAGAGTCATTTTGATAGTAGGCTAATGTAGCTAATATAGACACTTACATCATGTATTGCCTTCATTATAACACTTATATAAGACTTTTAAAGTCATTTTGATAGTAGGCTAATATAGACACTTACATCATGTGTTGCCTTCATTATAACACTTATATAAGACTTTTAAAGTCACTTTGATAGTAGGCTAATATAGCTAATATAGACACTTGCATCATGTGTTGCCTTCATTATAACACTTATATAATACTTTTAAAGTCATTTTGATATTAGGCTAATATAGCTAATATAGACACTTACATCATTTGTTGTTATCATTATAACACTTATATAAGACTTTTAAAGTCATTTTGATAGTATGCTAATATAGCTAATGTAGACACTTACATCATGTGTTGTCTTCATTATAACACTTATATAAGACTTTTAAAGTCACTTTGATAGTAGGCTAATATAGCTAATATAGACACTTGCATCATGTGTTGCCTTCATTATAACACTTATATAATACTTTTAAAGTCATTTTGATATTAGGCTAATATAGCTAATATAGACACTTACATCATTTGTTGTTATCATTATAACACTTATATAAGACTTTTAAAGTCATTTTGATAGTATGCTAATATAGCTAATGTAGACACTTACATCATGTGTTGCATTCAATATAACACTTATATAAGACTTTTGAAGTCATTTTGATAATAGGCTAGTGTAGATAATATAGACACTTACATCATGGGTTGCCTTCATTATAACACTTATATAAGACTTTTAAAGTCACTTTGATAGTAGGCTAATATAGCTAATATAGACACTTGCATCATGTGTTGCCTTCATTATAACACTTATATAATACTTTTAAAGTCATTTTGATAGTAGGCTAATATAGCTAATATAGACACTTACATCATGTGTTGCCTTCATTATAACACTTATATAACACTTTTAAAGTCATTTTGATAGTACCGTATTTTCCGCACTATAAGGCGCACCTAAAAACCACAAATTTTCTCAAAAGCTAACAGTGCGCCTTATAACCCGGTGCGCTTTATTACGATTAATTTTCATAAAGTTTCGATCTCGCAACTTCGGTAAACAGCCGCCATCTTTTTTCCCGGTAGAACAGGAAGCGCTTCTTCTTCTACGCAAGCAACCGCCAAGGAAAGCACCCGCCCCCATAGAACAGGAAGCGCTTCACCCGCCCCCATAGAACAGGAAGCGCTTCACCCGCCCCCATAGAACAGGAAGCGCTTCACCCGCCCCCATAGAACAGGAAGCGCTTCACCCGCCCCCATAGAACAGGAAGCGCTTCACCCGCCCCCATAGAACAGGAAGCGCTTCACCCGCCCCCGGAAGAAGAAGAAAAAACGCGCGGATATCACCGTACGTTTCATTTCCTGTTTACATCTGTAAAGACCACAAAATGGCTCCTACTAAGCGATCCGGTTCATAAAAAGACGCAATCTCTCCATCCGCACACGGATTACTACCGTATTTCACAGCAACTGAACCGCACTGTGGAACGGGAGCACGTACGGTGAATATTCGCGCAACAGGGAATGAGAAGTCATCCTTCACTGTGGTTCTAGCTTGCCATGCTAACTTCCACTCATGGTGATATTCAAAAGGAAGACCTTGCCAAAAGAGACCTTTCCAGCCGGCGTCATCATAAAAGCTAACTCGAAGGGATGGATGGATGAAGAAAAGATGAGCGAGTGGTTAAGGGAAGTTTACGCGAAGAGGCCGGGTGGCTTTTTTCACACAGCTCCGAAGGCGAACACACCTTCACTAAGACGGGCAGACAGCCTCGGACGACATACGCCAACATTTGCCAGTGGATCGTAAATGCTTGGGCAGATATTTCGGTCACAACTGTGGTCCGAGCTTTCCGGAAGGCAGGATTCACAGAACAACAGCGACACTGACTCCCGATGACTTCTACGAGACGGAACCGGCCATTTTGGATACCACGCTTGCGCAACTTTTCAATTCGGACACCGAAGACGAAGAATTCGAAGGATTTACGAATGAAGAATAACTTCAGAAGGTGAGCGCTATGTTTATTTTGTGTGTTGTGACATTAACGTTCGAGCAACATTATGTTACTATTGCTCTACACCATTTTGAATTTTACTATGTTTGTGATTGCACATTTGCGTACATTTTGGGACAGAGTTGTTAGAACGCTGGTTTTCAATATATTATTAAAGTTTGACTGAACTATCTGACTGTTTTTTTGACATTCACTTTAGCGCAGCGTTTTTTTGACATTCACTTTAGCGCAGCGTAGGCGCGGCTTATAGTCCGGGGCGGCTTATTGGTGGACAAAATTATGAAATATGTAATTCATAGAAGGTGCGGCTAATAATCCGGTGCGCCTTATAGTGCGGAAAATACGGTAGGCTAATGTAGATAATATAGACACTTACATCATGGGTTTCCTTCATTATAACACTTATATAAGACTTTTAAAGTCATTTTGATAGTAGGCTAATATAGCTAATATGGACACTTACGTCATGTGTTGTCTTCATTATAACACTTATATAGGACTTTTGATTTTTTTGCAGCTCCAGACAGATTTTTCTTGTGTATTTTTGGTCCAATTAGACTCTTTCAACACACCCAAAAGGAAGAATACTTTCCCCCCTCCAACATATTTGGGAACTGACATCACTGGAAGGGAATCAGTTCCTATTGGCTGCATTTGTCCCTACCTGATAAGTCAATCATAGCCGTGCCACGGCCAAAAAAAACGGCTGATCCGGCATATCTCCACAGTCCACTGAGGGATTATCCTGCTTGCCAAATGTGAAGGTCTTCGTCACAAGTCTCCTGACGTTGATTTGGAGGGAAGTTGGTCGGAAATGAAGAGAATAAAAGTGCTTGTCCTAAATGACTGAGTGTTCCGACTGGTGGTGTCAGGAGAGCAATGATATCTTTGAGCGTCTTCTTCTTCTTCTTCTCCGTCCCTCGGCTCTCCAAAGGAAACCGTCTTGCATGTTTGAGAGCTGTTCCACAGATCACTAGAAGTTTCCGTGGGAGGAACTCGAGACGCAGTTCTTTTAGGACAATGTCTTGTCCAGCATGGGGAATATTTAAGTTTGTTGTAGTCTTTATTTGTGTGTAAACAGTACATACTGGCAGGGATGGGTGCCCAATTCACTACTTTATAAGGCACTGACCCGATACCATCGGTAGTACCGGGTACCATATTTCAATACCACTTATTTATTTGTTAGCCATATTGGAACCAAAAATAAAAAATAAAAAAATATTCCTGGAGCCGCAAAAAAATGAAAAGTCTTATATGAGTGTTATGATGAAGGCAACACATGATGTAAGTGTCTATTTTAGCCTACTACCAAAATGACTTTAAAAGTCTTATATAAATGTTATAATGAAGGCAACACATGATTTAAGTGTCTATATACGCCTACTATCAAAATTACTTTAACAGTCTTATATAAGTGTTATAATGAAGGCAACACATGATGTAAGTGTCTATAATAGCTGTATTAGCCTACTATCAAAATGACTTTAAAAGTCTTATATAAGTGTTATAATGAAGACAGCACATGATGTAAGTGTCTATATTAGCTATATTAGCCTACTATCAAAATGACTTTAAAAGTCTTATATAAGTGTTATAATGAAGACAACACATGATGTAAGTGTCTATAATAGCTATATTAGCCTACTATCAAAATGACTTTAAAAGTCCTATATAAGTGTTATAATGAAGACAACACATGATGTAAGTGTCTATAATAGCTATATTAGCCTACAATCAAAATGACTTTAAATGGCGTATATAAGTGTTATAATGAAGACAACACATGATGTAAGTGTCTATATTAGCTATATTAGCCTACTATCAAAATTACTTTAAAAGTCCTATATAAGTGTTATAATGAAGGCAACACATGATGTAAGTGTCTATATTAGCTATAATAGCCTACTATCAAAATGACTTTAAAAGTCTTATATACATTTTATAATGACAACAACACATGACGTAAGTATCTATAATAGCTATATTAGCCTACTATCAAAATGACTTTAAAAGTCCTATATAAGTGTTATAATGAAGGCAACACATGATGTAAGTGTCTTTATTAGCTATAATAGCCTACTATCAAAATGACTTTAAAAGTCTTATATAAATTTTATAATGACAACAACACATGACGTAAGTATCTATAATAGCTATATTAGCCTACTATCAAAATGACTTTAAAAGTCTTATATAGGTGTTATAATGAAGGCAACACATGATGTAAGTGTCTATATTAGCTATATTAGCCTACTATCAAAATGACTTTAAAAGTCTTATATAAGTGTTATAATGAAGGCAACACATGATGTAAGTGTCTATATTAGCTATATTAGCCTACTATCAAAATGACTTTAAAAGTGTTATATAAGTGTTATAATGAAGGCAACACATGATGTAAGTGTCTATATTAGCTATAATAGCCTACTATCAAAATGACTTTAAAAGTCTTATATAAGTGTTATAATGAAGGCAACGCATAATGTAAGTGTCTAAATTAGCTATAATAGCCTATTATCAAAATGACTTTAAAAGTCTTATATAAATGTTATAATGACAACAACACATGATGTAAGCATCTATATTAGCCTACTATCAAAATTACTGTAAAAGTCTTATATAAGTGTTATAATGAAGGCAACGCAAGATGTAAGTGTCTAAATTAGCTATAATAGCCTACTATCAAAATGACTTTAAAAGTCTTATATAAATGTTATAATGACAACAACACATGATGTAAGCATCTATATTAGCCTACTATCAAAATTACTCTAAAAGTCTTATATAAGTGTTATAATGAAGGCAACACATGATGTAAGTGTCTATTTTAGCTGTATTAGCCTACTATTAAAATGACTTTAAAAGTCTTATATAAGTGTTATAATGAAGGCAACACATGATGTAAGTGTCTATTTTAGCTGTATTAGCCTACTATCAAAATGACTTTAAAAGTCTTATATAAGTGTTATAATGAAGGCAACGCATGATGTAAGTGTCTAAATTAGCTATAATAGCCTACTATCAAAATGACTTTAAAAGTCTTATATAAATGTTATAATGACAAAAACACATGATGTAAGTATCTATATTAGCTATATTAGCCTACTATCAAAATTACTCTAAAAGTCTTATATAAGTGTTATAATGAAGGCAACACATTATGTAAGTGTCTATATTAGCTATATTAGCCTACTATCAAAATGACTTTAAAAGCCTTATATAAGTATTATAATGAAGGCAACACATGATGTAAGTGTCTATATTAGCTATATTAGCCTACTATCAAAATGACTTTAAAAGCCTTATATAGGTGTTATAATGAAGACAACACATGATATAAGTGTTTATATTAGCTATATTAGCCTACTATCAAAATGACTTTAAAAGTCCTATATAAGTGTTATAGTGAAGACAACACATGATGTAAGTGTCTATATTAGCTATATTAGCCTACTATCAAAATGACTTTAAAAGTCCTATATAAGTGTTATAATGAAGGCAACACATGATGTAAGTGTCTATATTAGCCTACTATCAAAATGACTTTAAAAGTCTTATATAAGTGTTATAATGAAGACAACACATGATATAAGTGTCTATATTAGCTATATTAGCCTACTATCAAAATGACTTTAAAAGTCTTATGTAAGTGTTATAATGAAGACAACACATGACCCAAGTGTCTGAATTAGCTACAATAGCCTACTATCAAATTACTCTGTGTCGCAGGCAGAGGCAAATTTTGGTTGACAGAAATGTTGAAATTTAATATTTATTTTACACATTTTTATTAATTAGAAGCCATTAGTAAACCAGAAGGTGAGATAACTCCTGGAAATGACTGGCTTTTAATGGCCTAAGGTATAGATGTGTGTGTCCAAGTTAAGGGAAATGTCTTCTTTAAACAGAGTTATTACAATCGTTGGCAAGCTGGGTAACGTTTGCTGTGGTCTGGAACAACATGGCACACAAACAACTATCTGAAATGTAGCCAATATTACATACAGATAATGTGTCATGAGACATGTAAAACTAAATTTTACACAAAGAGGATAAAAGTAAAGGATATTAAATGAGCTAGCTTAAATAGCATGTTAGCATCTATTAGCTTGCACTGACCAAATATGCCTGGTTAGCACTCCACACAAGTCAATAACATCAACAACGTTCTGCATCCACGCACACTATAAAAGGTTTGGTGGACAAAATGAGATAAACAGACTGTTGCGTCACAGTCCACACTATGGTGAGTTCAAGAACCGCCAAAATTAGTAGGACAAAAGGACATTCACCAAATAGTGTCAATTAAAACAGTGGTATTTCTAACAATTGGGAAGGTGTGTGTCATGTTTGTCCTCAAACAAAAAACATACTAAAACAAAAATATTATTTTACCCAAATATTTTTTCCATTTCCTATCCTTTTAAAAAAAAATGTACCAGGGAGCCACGAGGGCGGCGCTAGAGAGCCGCCACTGCCGGGCATCTCTGACAGCTGCTTTTGCTAACCCTAACCCCAACCCCAACTCTAACCCTAACCCAAACCCTAACCCAAACCTAACCCTAACCCTAATCCTAACCCGACCCCCAACCCTAGCCCTAACCCTAACCAACTATTTTCTTTATTCTTAACCCTAACCCTAATCCTAATCCTAACCCTAACCCTAACCTTAACCCTAACCCTAACCCCAACCCCAACCCTAACCCTAACCCTAACCCTAACCATTTATTTTTATTTATGACTAACCCTAACCCTAATCCTAATCCAAACCCTAATCCTTACCCTAACCCTAACCTTAACCCCAACCCTAACCCTAACCCTAATCCTAAACCTAACCCTAATCCTAACCCTAACCCTAACCCCAACCCTAACCCTAACCCAAACTAAACCCTAACCCTAATCCTAACCCCACCCCCAACCCTAGCCCTAACCCTAACCAACTCTTTTTCTTTATGCCTAACCCTAACCCTAACCCTAATCCTAATCCTAACCCTAACCCTAACCCAAACCCTAACCCAACCCCAACCCTAACCCTAACTCTAACCCTAACCCTAACCCCACACCCACCCCCAACCCTAGCCCTAACCCTAACCAACTATTTTCCTTTATGCCTAACCCTAATGCTAAACCTAACCCTAATCCTACCCTAACCCTAACCCCAACCCTAACCCTAACCCTAACCCTAATCCTAATCCTAATCCAAATCCTAATCCTAAACCTAACCCTAATCCTAACCCTAACCCTAACCCCAACCCCAACCCCAACCCTAACCCTAACCCAAACTAAACCCTAACCCTAATCCTAACCCCACCCCCAACCCTAGCCCTAACCCTAACCAACTCTTTTTCTTTATGCCTAACCCTAACCCTAATCCTAATCCCAACCCTAACCCTAACCCCACCCCCACCCCCAACCCTAGCCCTAACCCTAACCAACTATTTTTCTTTATGCCTAACCCTAACCCTAATCCTAAACCTAACCCTAATCCTAATCCTAACCCTAACCCTAACCCTAACCCCAACCCTAACCCTAACCCTAATCCTAAACCTAACCCTAATCCTAACCCTAACCCTAACCCTAACCCCAACCCCAACCCCAACCCTAACCCTAACCCAAACTAAACCCTAACCCTAAACCTAACCCCACCCCCAACCCTAGCCCTAACCCTAACCAACCCTTTTTCTTTATGCCTAACCCTAACCCTAATCCTAATCCTAACCCTAACCCTAACCCCACCCCCACCCCCAACCCTAGCCCTAACCCTAACCAACTATTTACTTTATGCCTAACCCTAACCCTAATCCTAAACCTAACCCTAATCCTAATCCTAACCCTAACCCCAACCCTAACCCTAACCCTAATCCTAATCCTAAACCTAACCCTAATCTTAACCCTAACCCTAACCCCAACCCCAACCCCAAACCTAACCCTAACCCAAACTAAACCCTAACCCTAATCCTAACCCCACCCCCAACCCTAGCCCTAACCCTAACCAACCCTTTTTCTTTATGCCTAACCCTAACCCTAATCCTAATCCTAACCCTAACCCTAATCCTAACCCTAACCCCACCCCCACCCCCAACCCTAGCCCTAACCCTAACCAACTATTTTTCTTTATGCCTAACCCTAACCCTAATCCTAAACCTAACCCTAATCCTAATCCTAATCCTAACCCTAACCGTAACCCTAACCCTAACCCCAACCCTAACCCTAACCCTAACCCTAATCCTAAACCTAACCCTAATCCTAACCCTAACCCCAACCCCAACCCCAACCCTACCCCTAACCCAAACTAAACCCTAACCCTAATCATAACCCCAGCCCCAACCCTAGCCCTAACCCTAACCAACCCTTTTTTCTTTATGCCTAACCCTAACCCTAATCCTAATCCTAACCCTAACCCTAATCATAACCCTAACCCCAACCTCAACCCCAACCCTAACCCTAACCCTAACTCTAACCCTAACCCTAACCCTAACCCTAACCCCACCCCCACCCCCAACCCTAGCCCTAACCCTAACCAACTCTTTTTCTTTATGCCTAACCCTAAACCTAATCCAAACCCTAACCCTAACCCTAACCCTAACCCTAACCCAACCCCAACCCTAACCCTAACCCTAACTCTAACCCTAACCCTAACCCCACCCCCACCCCCAACCCTAGCCCTAACCCTAACCAACTATTTTCCTTTATGCCTAACCCTAATCCTAAACCTAACCCTAATCCTACCCTAACCCTAACCCTAACCCCAGCCCTAACCCTAACCTTAACCCTAATCCTAATCCTAATCCTAAACCTAACCCTAATCCTAACCCTAACCCTAACCCCAACCCCAACCCCAACCCTAACCCTAACCCAAACTAAACCCTAACCCTAATCCTAACCCCACCCCCAACCCTAGCCCTAACCCTAACCAACTCTTTTTCTTTATGCCTAACCCTAACCCTAATCCTAATCCTAACCCTAACCCTAACCCTAACCCCACCCCCACCCCCAACCCTAGCCCTAACCCTAACCCTAACCAACTATTTTCCTTTATGCCTAACCCTAACCCTAATCCTAAACCTAACCCTAATCCTAATCCTAACCCTAACCCTAACCCCAACCCTAACCCTAACCCTAACCCTAATCCTAAACCTAACCCTAATCCTAATCCTAACCCTAACCCCAACCCCAACCCCAACCCTAACCCTAACCCAAACTAAACCCTAACCCTAATCCTAACCCCACCCCCAACCCTAGCCCTAACCCTAACCAACCCTTTTTCTTTATGCCTAACCCTAACCCTAATCATAATCCTAACCCTAACCCTAACCCTAACCCTAACCATTTATTTTTCTTTATGCCTAACCCTAACCCTAATCCTAATCCTAACCCTAATCCTTACCCTAACCCTAACCCTAACCCCAACCCTAACCCTAACCCTAACCCTAATCCTAAACCTAACCCTAACCCTAATCCTAACCCTAACCCTAACCCCAACCCCAACCCCAACCCTAACCCTAACCCAAACTAAACCCTACCCCTAATCCTAACCCCACCCCCAACCCCAACCCTAACCAACTCTTTTTATTTATGCCTAGCCCTAACCCTAATCCTAATCCTAACCCTAACCCAAACCCTAACCCTAACCCTAATCCAACCCCAACCCTAACCCTACCCCCACCTTAGCCCTAACCCTAACCAACTATTTTTCTTTATGCCTAACCCTAACCCTAACCCTAACCCTAACCCTAACCTTAACCCTAAACCCTAACCCTAATCCTAACCCCACCCCCAACCCTAGCCCTAACCAACTATTTTTCTTTATGCCTAACCCTAACCCTAATCCTAAACCTAACCCTAACCCTAACCCTAACCCTATCCCCAACCCTAACCCTAACCCTAATCCTAAACCTAACCCGAATCTTAACCCTAACTCTAACACCAACCCCAACCCTAACCCTAACCCAAACTAAACCCTAACCCAAACTAAACCCTAACCCTAATCCTAACCCCACCCCCAACCCTAGCCCTAACCCTAACCAACTCTTTTTCTTTATGCCTAACCCTAACCCTAACCCTAATCCTAACCCTAACCCTAACCCTAACCCTAACCATTTATTTTTCTTTATGCCTAACCCTAACCCTAATCCTAATCCTAACCCTAATCCTTACCCTAACCCTAACCCTAACCCCAACCCTAACCCTAACCCTAACCCTAATCCTAAACCTAACCCTAACCCTAATCCTAACCCTAACCCTAACCCCAACCCCAACCCCAACCCTAACCCTAACCCAAACTAAACCCTACCCCTAATCCTAACCCCACCCCCAACCCCAACCCTAACCAACTCTTTTTATTTATGCCTAGCCCTAACCCTAATCCTAATCCTAACCCTAACCCTAACCCTAACCCTAATCCAACCCCAACCCTAACCCTACCCCCACCTTAGCCCTAACCCTAACCAACTATTTTTCTTTATGCCTAACCCTAACCCTAACCCTAACCCTAACCTTAACCCTAAACCCTAACCCTAATCCTAACCCCACCCCCAACCCTAGCCCTAACCCTAACCAACTATTTTTCTTTATGCCTAACCCTAACCCTAATCCTAATTCTAACCCTAACCCCAACCCTAACCAATTCTTTCACTTTATGCCAACAACAGACAAAGTCAATCCTCCGCTGTCCAAATATTGCGAGACTCTTTCCATTCCAGATCTGAATGGTTGGAAACTCTTCCTGCATTTCTTATTCATGGTTTTGTATAAATTATTCTCCCTGATATGAGCCTCAGTCACGTAAGGCAAAGGCTCACACTTTGATAGCCAGATAAGGACGGAGGAGGAGGATAATAATAGACAGCGAGGGTCAGAGATATATTAGCACAGTTGACAGAAACTAAGTAAAAAAAGGTTCTGGTGCTATAAAAAGGCAAAGCTGTGAGGCGAGACCACTTACACAAATATTAACTATGAGCGAGACCACCAACACGTTGTTTTACTCATCCAACAACCGCCTGGTTGGACGCGACGTCACGTCCGGTTTGCATGTTAATGAACATGGAGGGCAAACGAGCTGGGGCCTAGTGATAAATGCTGTGCTGTTCTTGGGTGTACCAAGTAGTGACATGAACACCGGCTCTTAGCCGTAAAAAAGCCTTCGGTTACCTCAGATTTTTTGTTACTTAAACTAATCTATTCATACATTATGTGTGAAATTAATAACAATTATAATTATAAAAAAAACATAACATATAATGTATATTTTACTATATTTTCCGCACTTAAAATACATATTTTTTTCGCAAAACTTGACAGTGCGCCTTATAGCCCGGTGCGCCTAATGTAAGGAATAATTCTGGTTTTGCTTACCGACCTTGAAGCTTTTTTATTTGGTACACTGTGAAATGATAAGTGTGACCAGCAGATGGCAGTTACACATAAGACATATGTGTAAACTGCAATATGATGGCAGTCAGACATGAGAGATATGTGTAGACTGCAATATGATGGCAGTCACACATAAGATAAATGTTTAAACTGCAATATGATGGCAGTCAGACATGAGAGATATGTGTAGACTGCAATATGATGGCAGTTACACATAAGATATATGTGTAAACTGCAATATGATGGCAGTCAGACAAGAGAGATATATGTAGACTGCAATATGATGGCAGTCACACAAGATATATGTGGAAACTGCAATATGATGGCAGTCAGACATGAGATATATGAGTAGACTGCAATATGATGGCAGTCACACATAAGAGATACATGTACACTGCAATATGATGGCAGTCACACATAAGAGATACCTGTACACTGCAATATGATGGTAGTCACACATAAGAGATACGTGTAGACTGCAATATGATGGCAGTCACACATAAGAGATACCTGAAAACTGCAATATGATGGCAGTCACACATAAGAGATATGTGTAGACTGCGTTATGATGGCAGTCAAACATAAGGGATACCTGTAGACTGCAATATGATGGCAGTCACACATAAGATATACGTGTAGACTGCAATATGATGACAGTCACACATAAGAGATATGTGTAGACTGCAATATGATGGAAGTCACAAATAAGAGATAAGTGTAAACTGCAATATGATGGCAGTCAGACATGAGAGATATGTGTAGACTGCAATATGATGGCAGTCAGACATGAGAGATAAGTGTAGACTGCAATATGATGGCAGTTACACATAAGATATATGTGTAAACTACAATATGATGGCAGTCAGACATGAGAGATATGTATAGACTGCAATATGATGGCAGTTACACATAAGATATATGTGTAGACTGCAATATGATGGCAGTCACACAAGATATATGTGGAAACTGCAATATGATGGCAGTCAGACATGAGATGTATGATTAGACTGCAATATGATGGCAGTCACACATAAGAGATACATGTAGACTGCAAAATGATGGCAGTCACAAAGAAGATATATGTGTAAACTGCAATATGATGGCAGTCAGACATAAGAGATACGTGTAGACTGCAATATGATGGCAGTCACACATAAGAGATACATGTAGACTGCAATATGATGACAGTCACACATAAGAGATACGTGTAGACTGCAATATGATGGCAGTCACACATAAGAGATGTGTGTAGACTGCTATATGATGGCAGTCACACATAAGAGATAGGTGTAGACTGCAATATGATGGCAGTCACTCATACGAGATACGTGTAGATTGCAATATGATGGCAGTCACACATAAGAGATATGTGTAGACTGCAATATGATGGCAGTCACACATAAGAGATACGTGTAGACTCCAATATGAACGGCAGTCACTCATAAGAGATATGTGTAGACTGCAATATGATGGCAGTCACTCATAAGAGATACGTGTAGACTGCAATATGATGGCAGTCACACATAATAGATCCTTGTAGACTGCAATATGATGGCAGTCACACATAAGAGATACGTGTAGACTCCAATATGATGGCAGTCACACATAAGAGATATGTGTAGACTGCAATATGATGGCAGTCACACATAAGAGATACGTGTAGACTCCAATATGAACGGCAGTCACTCATAAGAGATATGTGTAGACTGCAATATGATGGCAGTCACTCATAAGAGATACGTGTAGACTGCAATATGATGGCAGTCACACATAAGAGACACCTGTAGACTGCAATATGATGGCAGTTACACATAAGAGATGCGTTTAGACTGCAATATGATGGCAGTCACACATAAGAGATGCGTGTAGACTGCAATATGATGGCAGTCACACATAAGAGATGCGTTTAGACTGCAATATGATGGCAGTCACACATAAGAGATGTGTGTAGACTGCAATATGAACGGCAGTCACTCATAAGAGATATGTGTAGACTGCAATATGATGGCAGTCACACATAAGAGATGCGTTTAGACTGCAATATGATGGCAGTCACACATAAGAGATGTGTGTAGACTGCAATATGATGGCAGTCACACATAAGAGATACGTGTAGACTGCAATATGATGGCAGTCATCAGCATCATCATCCAGACTCGTAGTGCAGACATAAACAGAAAGTAGTAAGTAATATTACTAATATATATTGTTTGTGCGTTATTATAGTAAAGTAACATTAGACCCAAGAGTAGAAATGAAACTTTTTATTTTTTTTATTTTTTATCTCATATCCATAGGGATTTATAATGTTAGGATTTTATCCATACCGATATTGATATTCCTTACCGATATTGGAATTTATCTGAACATTTATTGTTACTATATGTGATTGGTGTAAATAAAGATTTGAAAACACCCATTTTTAATTAGCCTTTTATTATTTTATGTACACCACCCACATCAGTTAACATCTCACAGTAGAAAATAATTTTATGAACACCTGCTTTGTAAGTCTTATCACTGTGTTTTATTACCGTATAGAGCGTAGCGGCATATAAGCCACACCCACAACATTAAAAAAGAAAGACAATGTTTTAATACATTAGCCGCACTGGACTATAAGACGCAGATATATACGTTGTGAAATTAGTTATTTACACAGAAATATTTTGTAAATGTTTATTTACATGCGGTAATTGTTTTCAAAACGGTGTCTGTAACAAGGCAGTAAAAGGGCTGATCAAACAAAACAGAAGTCATCACCATGGACCCACTAAATGTGGAAACTAGCTCTCCAATCAACTAAACAGACTCAATAACTCCATAAAGTTTTGGTGAATTTACGAAACTGAAATAAAACCAAAGTAATGCCATTGTAAGTTAATAAAACAACCCTAACACTAACCCTAACCCTAACCCTAAACCCACCCCCAACCCTAGCCCAAACCCTAACAAACTCCTTTTGTTAATGTCTAACCCTAACCCTAACCCTAATCCTAAACCTAACCCTAATCCTAACCCTAACCCCAACCCCAACCCCAACCCTAACCCTAACCCTAACCCTAAACCAAACCTAACCTAACCCTAACCCTAACCCTAACCCCAACCCCAACCCTAACCCTAACCATAACCCAAACCTAACCTAACCCTAACCCTAATCCTAACCCCAACCCAAACCCTAGCCCTAGACCCAACCAACTATTTTTCTTTATTCCAAACCCTAACCCTTATCCTAAACCTAAACCTAATCCTAACCCTAACCTTAACCCCAACCCAACCCTAACCCTAACCCTAACCCAAACCTAACACTAACCCTAATCCTAACCCCACCCCAACCCTAGCCCTAACCAGATCTTTTCTTTATGCCTAACCCTATCCCTAATCCTAAATTTAACCCTAATCCTAACCCTAACCCTAACCCTAACCCTAACCCTAACCCCAACCCCAACCCTAACCCTAACCCTAACCCTAACCCAAACCTAACCCTAACCCTAACCGTAATCCTAACCCCACCCCTAACCCTAGCTCTAACCCTAACCAACCCTTTTTCTTTATGCCTAACCCTAACCCTTATCCTAATCCTAACCCTAACCCCAACCCCAACCCCAACCCTAACCCTAACCCTAACCAACTCTTTTTCTTTATGCCTAACCCTAACCCTAATCCTAATCCTATTCCTAATCCTTACCCTAACCCCAACCCCAACCCTAGCCCTAACCCTAACCAACCCTTTTTCTTTATGCCTAACCCTAACCCTAATCCTAATCCTAACCCTAACCCCAACCCCAATCCCAACCCCAACCCCAACCCTAACCCTAAACCTAACCCTAACCCTAACCAACTGTTTTTCTTCATGCCTAACCCTAACCCTAACCCTAATCCTAATCCTATCCCTATCCCTATCCCTATCCCTATCCCTATCCCTATCCCTATCCCTAATCCTTACCCTAACCCCAACCCCAACCCCAACCCCAACTCCAACTCCAACCCCAACCCTAACCCTAACCATAACCATAACACTAACACTAACACTAACACTAACACTAACACTAACACTAACCATAACCATAACCATAACCCTAACCCCACCCCCAACCCTAACCCTAACCCTAACCCTAACTCAAACTATCTAAACTAATTGTTTTCAAAACGGTGTCTGTAACAAGGCAGTAAAAGGGCTGATCAGACAAAACAGAAGTCATCACCATGGACCCACTAAATGCGGAAACTAGCTCTCCAATCAACTAAACAGACTCAATAACTCCATAAAGTTTAGGTGAATTTACAAAACTGAAATAAAACCAAAGTAATGCCATTGTAAATTAATAAAACAACCCTAACCCTAACCCTAACCCTAACCCTAACCCTAACCCTAACCCTAACCCTAACCCTAACCCTAACCCCACCCCCAACCCTAGCCCTAACCCTAACCAACTCTTTTTCTTCATGCCTAACCCTAACCCTAATCCTAACCCCACCCCCAACCCTAGCCCTAGCCCTAACCAACTCTTTTTCTTCATGCCTAACCCTAACCCTAACCCTAATCCTAAACCTAACCCTAACCCTAACCCCAACCCCAACCCTAACCCTAACCCTAACCCAAACCTAACCCTAACCCTAATACTAACCCCACCCCCAACCCTAGCCCTAAACCTAACCAACTCTTTTTCTTTATGCCTAACCCTAACCCTAATCCTAAACCTAACCCTAATCCTGACCCTAACCCTAACCCAAACCCCAACCCCAACCCTAACCCTAACCTAAACCTAACCCTAAC
>NC_084578.2:3790000-3857500 GCF_033978685.3 Nerophis lumbriciformis | reverse complement strand
AACCCTAACCATAACCATAACCCTTACACTAACCATAACCATAACCCTAACCCCACACCCAACCCCAACCCTAACCCCAACCCCAACCCTAACCCTAACCCTAACCCTAATCCTAACCCCACTCCCAACCCTAGCCCTAACCCTAAACAACTCGTTTTATTTATGCCTAACCCTAAACAACCCTTTTTATTTATGCCTAACCCTAACCCTAACTATAATCCTAATCCTAACCCCAACCCCATTGTGGCCGTCAACAAAGAAAAACCCATAAATTAACTGCACCACTTTATAAACCGCAGTGTGTAAAGCGTAGGGAAAAAAGTAGCGGCTTATGGACCGGAATTAAACGGATATAATATTTGTGTACTGTAATTCATCCATGACCTTTGACATGATACAGTATCACATCCAATAACTGTATCATATAAATCAATACTTTATGTAACAATTTGTGTTCATGTTGCACACGGACGTGTTTGAGTGACGGACCGTAGCTTGGTAGTGTTAGCTTTCTGTTGCGGGCGAGCAATGGTGCTCGTAGTTGGAGGGAAACAAACCAGTGTGGAACAAATTAGTCATCTTGCAAAAGTCAGCCTTTGTGTGTTGCCACAGCTCCATTTATTTTACATTTTTGGGTGGGGGGGGTATGTGCGCGTCATGCAACGCACGTTTGCGTGCCAAGTGGGTGTGGCGTGCGGCCACGCGTGGGAGCATCGTCCGTCTTTCAGGGACTGAACTGTGGGGGCGGGGCCAGTGTTGACACCGGCGGGATGCATGCCTGGAAAGCGGCGGGGCGTGCGGTGGTCTTAAAGGGTAAAGCGCACGTCTTTTGGCAGGTGTGTTGTTGACTCTCCAAAAGGTAAGATCACTGATGTGACAACACAACCATTTGTCCTAACAGTTTTACAATCTATTAGTTCAGTTTGGTTGACCATGATGGATGTCCAGTATACACTCCAGATGTAATATGATATTACCACATTGTGCTATATGTAAAAATAAAGACTTGGTAAAAATGCCATGGTGTGTCAAAATAAATACCATATATATATATATATATATATATATATATATATATATATATATATATATATATATATATATATATATATATATATATATATATATATATATATATATATACATAAGGTACCCTAAACTTAACCCCAAACCAAACCCTAACCTTAACCCTAAAACCTAACCCTAACACCAACCCCAACCCTAACCCTAACCCTAACCCTAACCCTAATCCTAAACCTAACCCTAATCCTAACCCTAACCCTAACCCTAACCCTAACCGTGAGTGCGAGCCCGCTGGACCATAGACGGACCATGCACACCCTTCTTATCCTTTTTTTCACTCTTTTGTATCGCCTCACCCCAACCCTTAACCCTAACCCTAACCAACTGTCTTTCTTTATGCCTAACCCTAACCCTAACCCTAAACCTAAGCCCAACCCCAAACCTAGCCCTAACCCTAACCCTAACCAACTATTTTTCTTTATGCCTAAACCTAACCCTAACCCTAAACTTAACTGTAACCCTAACCCTAACTCTAACCCCAACCCTAAATCTAACCCTACCCTAACCCTAATCCTAACACTAACCCTAACCCTAAACTTAACCCTAACCCTAACCCTAACCCTAACCCTAACCCCAACTCTAAACCTAACCCAACTCTAACCCCAAACCTAACCCTAACTCTAACCCTAATTCCAACCCCAACCCTAACCCTAAACCTAACCTTAACCCTAACCCTAACCCTAAGCCATATATATATATATATATATATATATATATATATATATATTTTTTTATATATATATATATATATATATATATATATATATATATATATATATATATATGTACCCTAACCCCAAACCTAACCCCAACCCCAAAACTAGCCCTAACCCTTACCCTAACCAACTATTTTTCTTTATGCCTAAACCTAACCCTAACCCTAAACTTAACGCTAACCCTAACCTTAACTCTAACCCCAACCCTAAACCTAACCCAAACCCTAACCCTACCCTAACCCTAATCCTAACACTAACCCTAACCCTAAACTTAACCCTAAACCTAACCCTAACTCTAACCCTAACCCTAACCCTAAGCCATATATATATATATATATATATATATATATATATATATACAAAGGGTACCCTAACCCTAACTCTAACCCTTATTCCAACCCCAACCCTAACCCTAACCCTAACCCTAGCCCTAACCCTAACCCTAAACCTAACCTTAACCCTAACCCTAACCCTAACCCTAACCCTAAGCCATATATATATATATATATATATATATATATATATATATATGGTACCCTAACCCTAACTCTAACCCTAATTCCAACCCCAACCCTAACCCTAACCCTAACCCTAGCCCTAACCCTAAACCTAACCTTAACCCTAACCCTAACCCTAACCCTAAGCCACATATATATTTATATTTATGTAATCCATTAACAATATATTTGTTTTACATAAGCTGCAAAATAATATTAGAATTTTGCTTTAAAAACTGGCAGCTCAGTCAACATAATTTTACAGTATAATCAGTGTTTTTTTTTACAGCATATAAAAAAATGAAATAAATAGAATGGAATGTAGAAACAATACCACTGTTTTTAGCGGTAAAATTCAAGCAACAGAGCTGACAGTTTTTTGGGGGTTTTTTTACCGTAAAATCTTGTTATTTTATTGTTGTTGTTCCGGTCATTCACAAACAAGGACGGGGGTGAGGGTCACCACTTTGTCAACAAATGCCTGAGCAAATTGTTTAAGGACAACATTTCTCAACCAGCTATTGCAAGGAATTTAGGGATCACACCATCTACGCTCCGTAATATCATCAAAAGGTTCAGAGAATCTGGAGATATTACGGACCTTGGATCCCTCAGGTGGTACTACATCAAAAAGCAACATCGGTGTGTAAAGGATATCACCACATGGGATCAGGAACACTTCAGAAAACCACTGCCAGTAACCACAGTTGGTCGCTACATCTCTAAGTGCAAGTTGAAACTCTACGATGCAAAGCCAAAGCCATTTATCAACAACACCCAGAAACACCGCCGGCTTTGCTGGGCCCCGAGCTCAGCTACGATGGACTGATGCAAAGTGGAAAAAATTTGTTTTTGTTTTTTTTTTACTCAAAATGTTATGATGTTTTGATGAAATGTTCAGTTCAATGCAAAAGCGCCAGAAAAAAACTACACTCACTAAGTTTCCGTTATTGTGATGATTTTGAGGTAATACCTTTTACACCCCGAGCATAAGGCTGCATTTATGGGTATAAAACATTTAAACCGATCCCAAGCCAAGTCCTTCCCGGCTGATTGCTTACTGAGCTACCCATCTTTGTAAGTTGTTTTTCTAACTTTGAGTTTTGGGACCACAAAAGTATGTAAAGTATCCCGTGACCACAAAAAAGTAGACCGTGGAAGCCGTTTCATGCGCAGCGGCTCAGTAACATAGCAGATTGGCGGTCTTTTGATTAGAGCGTGTCTTGTTGATATCACCACACCGCTTTCTGCGTGGATGCCAGCTGCTAAGGTTTAGACTGAAACGCTTATACTTCTCTAAAAATACACATAAACACATCACGACAAGATGTCTGTTTATGTTGATTGGATTAAACATGAAATTCCCCCTTCACGCCCAGCTGGTCAGCCGTGCCTGGGTTTTTGAGATAGGATTCATGATAAAAGGTCTGAAAAGGCAGATTTAACGGAGCGAAATTAATTTGTTCGGGTCTGTGGGACCCGTATTCCATTTTTTTATTAAAAGAAAAATGATACAATTAATTAATTTTTCAAACTGAGACTCACTGACTTTGGCTCATTTTCTGTGAAGAACTTATATCAGAATACATATTTAACGACTACAGACCATAAACCCCCCCCTACACATTTGTATTACATAAAAGATGCCAGGGTCCACTGGACCCGGGGCTAATCGAAGTGTGGAATTTGATGTTCTGTGTACCACACACACACACACACACACACACACACACACACACACACACACACACACATACACACACACAAACACGCACACACACATTCATGTCTTGCATACATTGTGTGGACCCAAGTTTAGTCAGTATTTTGTGAGGGCCCCCCTTTCTACTATAGCTAGAATGATGAGAAATATATATATCAAGCACTAGATGGGAGTAGAGAGTTGCAACCTCACTTCAGAATGCAAAACACACAAATTAAAAACAAAAAAAATTCACTTTTGTAGTTGTGAGGACCGACTGCTGTTGCTAGGTAGATTTGACCATACACACGCATAGTAGTAAGTTATGCGAGTTGGCCATTTTTAAGGACAGCAAACACACACACACACACACACACACACACACACACACACACACACACACACACACACACACACACACACACACACAAATATATGTCTTGCCTACTTTGTTTGGACCCACGTTTGGTCAGTAGGTTGTGAGGGCCCCCCTTTCTACTATAGCTAGAATGATGAAAAATATATATATCAAGCACTAGATGGGAGTATAGAGTTGCAACCTCACTTCAGAATGCAAAACACACAAAGTAAAAAAAATAATAAAATTAACTTTTGTAGTTGTGAGGACCGACCGCTGTTGCTAGGTAGATTTGACCATACACACGCATAGTAGTAAGTTATGCGAGTTGGCCATTTTTAAGGACAGCAAACACACACACACACACACACACACACACACACACACACACACACACACACACATTTCTTTGTGAGGACACTTCTGTCTCCAGACTGAGGTGAAAATAGAATTTTTCTTCTCATCTGAGATTCCATCCAAGGTTAGCGGAGTGAGAAAGCGCTCACCACATGATGTGTTATTACTCTGCCCCCACTGTTACGCCTCCCTGGCAAAGGTGGAATATTGACTTCTCTCCCTTTCTTTATTTTACTGGGGACTTCTGAGACGGTGGAGTGGAGAAATCACAGTGCTAAGTGGCGTCTGGGATAATTTCATCACATACCGCATGTTCTTTTTTTTTTTTTTTCATTGACGATGATTCTTCCCGGCACAGGGCTGGAATAAAAAAAAAATACAATAAAATAAAGGCAGAATTGAAAAGAAGCATGAAATAAACAGGTGGAATGAGTATACAGTATGGATCGGGGAGGAGGAGGGGGGGGGTGGGGGGAACGCCTGAAGAAAAACTCAACCCTGTTCATAGAGACGCAGCGAACCGCAGAGGTTTCTTTCCAAAAACAAGAGCATCAAAGTCTGCCAAGTGCCTGCGGGGGAACCTCGGAGCAGATGAAGACAGGTAGCAGGTGAAGGGTGAGGGGGCATGAAATCAATAAACGCTCTATAGGAAGCAAAATGGGATAAAAATGGGAGCTCGGGAGAAATGTTCATTATCTGGTGTTACAATAGTACATTTACACACTTTGTAATAAATATACACTGCAAATACTGAAATATAAGTAAGATGAAATATGTCAAATAAGGGTGATATTTGCTTATTTTCTGTCTGATAAGATCATTCTTCTCACTAAGCAGATTTTATGTTAGAGTGTTTTACTTGTTTTAAGGGTTTTGCTCCTAAATGATCTAAGATATTACAGCTTGTTGCTGAGATTTGATGACCTATATTGAGTAAAACATGCTTGAAACTAGAATGTCAAGTGTTGCAAAGCTGTGTCATCAACACTCACAAATAGAGATGCTAAATGCTTTAAAATGTATGATCAGAAATTATTGGCATCGTTTTTTTTCTATTATCAGTATTGTATTTAAAAAAAAAAAAAAATTATTAAATCAACATAAAAAACACAAGATACACTTACAATTAGTGCACCAACCCAAAAAACCTCCCTCCCCCATTTACACTCATTCACACAAAAGGGTTGTTTCTTTCTTGTCATGACTTGGTCCTTTGGGTTTAGTTTTTCTCGAAGGCAACGGAAAGTTGTCTCGGGCGAGACGGGACTGAAGGTACATTTTTATTTAAACACTATAAATACAAAACAAGGAAGTAAACAAAAGGCGCGCACAATGGCGGAGAACAATCTATGAAACCAAACACTTGCACAAAGGCAAAAACTATGAACAACAAAAAAACATTAACTGTGGTAATAATAAACAAAACTTACTTGGCATGGACAAAAAGGAGCAGCCTGGACGATGGACATGAAAAAAGAGTCAGAAATGTGCAGAGCATAAATGTGGGGATGTCACCAGAAAGACAAACTGAAAAACAATGAACTTAAATACTACAGACATGATTAACGAAAACAGGTGCGTGACTCAAAACGTGAAACAGGTGCGTGACGTGACAGGTGAAAACTAATGGGTTGCTATGGTGACAAACAAGAGTGCACAATGACTCCAAACGTGAAACAGGTGAAACTAATGGGCAATCATGGAAACAAGACAAGGGAGTGAAAAGCCAGAAACTAAAGAGTCCAATAACTAAACAAAACATGATTACACAGACATGACATTTCTGTTATTAATACTGTGGTTCCTACATTATATATCAATATATATCAATACAGTCTGCAAGGGATACAGTCCGTAAGCACACATGATTGTGTGTGCTGCTGCTCCACTAATAGTACTAACCTTTAACACTTCATTTGACTCATTTTCATTAATTAATAGTTTCTATGTAACTGTTTTTATATTGTTTTACTTTCTTTTTTATTCAAGAAAATGTTTTAAATTTTTTTATCTTATTTTATTTTATTTTATTTTTTTAAAAGGACCTTCTCTTCACCATACCTGGTTGTCCAAATTAGGCATAATAATGTGTTGATTCCACGACTGTGTATATCGGTATCGGTTGATATCGGTATCGGTAATTAAGAGTTGGACAGTATCGGAATATCGGATATCGGCAAAAAAGCCATTATCGGACATCTCTATGCTGTGTCATGACTTGGTCCTGGGTGTGTGCTTTTCCAGGATGCAAGGGAAAGTTGGCTCGGGCGAGACGGGAATGGAGGTACATGATTTATTTATATTTATCAAAAAAAAAGGAATAAACGAAAGCGCGCACAGTGGCGGAGAATAAACTATGAAAAACAAAAAGACTATAAACATGGAACCAAAACTTACTTTGACAAGGGACATGAAGCAGGATCTTAGAGGAATGGACAGAGCATAAATGTGGTGTGAGGTCGTCAGGACGAACAACAGAAAATGAATGAACTTAAATACTATGGACATGATTAGTGAAAGCAGGTGCGTGACTCAAAACGTGAAACAGGTGCGTGACGTGACAGGTGAAAACTAATGGTTGCTATGGTGACAAACAAGAGTGCACAATGAGTCCAAACGTGGAACAGGTGAAACTAATGGGGTAATCATGGAAACAAGACAAGGGAGTGAAAAGACAGAAACTAAAGAGTCCTATAACTAAACAAAAACATGACTTAACACAAAACATGATTACACAGACATGACACGCTGCTCTGTTTGACGTGTTTACATTGTTTATTTCCACTCTTTACGAAAATATAATTAAAAAAAATAAAATAATACCTGAAACATTGAAATGTATGAAGAAAAACAAGCCATTAGAGAAGTAACCAAAACAGCACACGTTCACACTGAAAAAGAGGCAAATTCATGTTACACAAGCTAAATTGAGTGCCATCATTTTGTAAAGTGTAAGGATGAAATAAAAACATACCTTTTTTTGTTCAAAATTGAATGCAAATTGAAACTAATATAACTTTGTTCAGTTAGAAAAGTAGACAACAATATGAAAAGTATTGTATACATTGATGCATACCTTTTGCTGGCTCTGTTTGACGTGTTTACATTGTCTATTTACACTCTTTACGAAAATGCGATAAGAAAAAACAAAACCTCCCACCTGAAACATTGAATTGTATGAACAAAAACGAGCCTTTAGAGAATTAACCATAGCCAGGGTGTGTTTTAGTATGTCCATAGGCAAGGCAAATTCATGTTACACAAACTAAAATGAGTCCATCATTTTGTAAAGTGTATGGATGAAATAAAAACATACCTTTTTTAATTTAAAACTGAATTCAAATTGAAAGGGACAAAACTAATAGTTAGAAAAGTAGGCAACGATACAGCAACTTGTCATGTCTGTGTGATCATGTTTTTGTCTTAGTCATGTTTTATTTAGTTATTGGACTTTTTAGTTTCTGTCTTTTCACTCCCTTGTCTTGTTTCCATGATTACCCCATTAGTTTCACCTGTTCCACGTTTGGACTCATTGTGCACTCTTGTTTGTCACCATAGCAACCCACTAGTTTTCACCTGTCACGTCACGCACCTGTTTCACGTTTTGAGTCACGCACCTGTTTTCGTTAATCATGTCTGGAGTATTTAAGTTCATTGTTTTCAGTTTGTCTTGCTGGTGACATCTCCATATTTATGCTTCTGCACACTCTCCACACGCTTATGATCCTCGCTGCTCTTTTTTCACGCCGGTTCCATGCCAAGTAAGTTTTTGTTTATTAAGCCACAGTTAGTGTTTTTTTTTGTTGTTCATAGTTTTTGCCTTTGTGCAAGTGTTTGGTTTCATAGTTTGTTCTCCGCCATTGTGCGCGCCTTTTGTTTACTTCCTTGTTTTGTATTTATAGTCTTTAAATAAAAAATGTATCTTCATTCCCGTCTCGCCCGAGCCAACTTTCCGTTGCCTTCGAGAAAAACTAAACCCCAGGACCAAGTCGTGACACAACTTTTGTATACAGCTCTGTTTGACGTGTTTACATTGTCTATTTCCACTCTTTACGAAAATATGATTTAAAAAAATAAATAATCCCACCTGAAACATTGAATTGTTTGAACAAAAACAAGCCTTTAGAGAAGTAACCATAGCAAGGGTGTGTTTTAGTATCTCCGTAGGAAAGGCAAATTCATGTTACACAAACTAAAATGAGTCCATCATTTTGTTAAGTGTATGGATGAAATAAAAACATACCTTTTTTTAATTTAAAACTGAATTCAAATTGAAAGGGACAAAACTAATAGTTAGAAAAGTAGGCAACGATACAACAACTTGTCATGTCTGTGTGATCATGTTTTTGTCATAGTCATGTTTTGTTTAGTTATTGGACTTTTTAGTTTCTGTCTTTTCACTCCCTTGTCTTGTTTCCATGATTACCCCATTAGTTTCACCTGTTCCACGTTTGGACTCATTGTGCACTCTTGTTTGTCACCATAGCAACCCACTAGTTTTCACCTGTCACGTCACGCACCTGTTTCACGTTTTGAGTCACGCACCTGTTTTCGTTAATCATGTCTGGAGTACTTAAGTTCATTGTTTTCAGTTTGTCTTGCTGGTGACATCTCCATATTTATGCTTCTGCACACTCTCCACACGCTTATGATCCTCGCTGCTCTTTTTTCACGCCGGTTCCATGCCAAGTAAGTTTTTGTTTATTAAGCCACAGTTAGTGTTTTTTTTTGTTGTTCATAGTTTTTGCCTTTGTGCAAGTGTTTGGTTTCATAGTTTGTTCTCCGCCATTGTGCGCGCCTTTTGTTTACTTCCTTGTTTTGTATTTATAGTCTTTAAATAAAAAATGTATCTTCATTCCCGTCTCGCCCGAGCCAACTTTCCGTTGCCTTCGAGAAAAACTAAACCCCAGGACCAAGTCGTGACACAACTTTTGTATACAGCTCTGTTTGACGTGTTTACATTGTCTATTTCCACTCTTTACGAAAATATGATTTAAAAAAATAAATAATCCCACCTGAAACATTGAATTGTTTGAACAAAAACAAGCCTTTAGAGAAGTAACCATAGCAAGGGTGTGTTTTAGTATCTCCGTAGGAAAGGCAAATTCATGTTGCACAAACTAAAATGAGTCCATCATTTTGTTAAGTGTATGGATGAAATAAAAACATACCTTTTTTAATTTAAAACTGAATTCAAATTGAAAGGGACAAAACTAATAGTTAGAAAAGTAGGCAACGATACAACAACTTGTCATGTCTGTGTCATCATGTTTTTGTCTTAGTCATGTTTTATTTAGTTATTGGACTTTTTAGTTTCTGTCTTTTCACTCCCTTGTCTTGTTTCCATGATTACCCCATTAGTTTCACCTGTTCCACGTTTGGACTCATTGTGCACTCTTGATTGTCACCATAGCAACCCATTAGTTTCCACCTGTCACGTCACGCACCTGTTTCACGTTTTGAGTCACGCACCTGTTTTCGTTAATCATGTCTGGAGTATTTAAGTTCATTGTTTTCAGTTTGTCTTGCTGGTGACATCTCCATATTTATGCTTCTGCACACTCTCCACACTCTTATGATCCTTGCTGCTCTTTTTTCATGCCGGTTCCATGCCAAGTAAGTTTTTGTTTATCAAGCCACAGTTAGTGTTTTTTGTTGTTCATAGTTTTTGCCTTTGTGCAAGTGTTTGGTTTCATAGTTTGTTCTCCGCCATTGTGCGCGCCTTTTGTTTACTTCCTTGTTTTGTATTTATAGTCTTTAAATAAAAAATGTATCTTCATTCCCGTCTCGCCCGAGCCAACTTTCCGTTGCCTTCGAGAAAAACTAAACCCCAGGACCAAGTCGTGACACAACTTTTGTATACAGCTCTGTTTGACGTGTTTACATTGTCTATTTCCACTCTTTACGAAAATATGATTTAAAAAAATAAATAATCCCACCTGAAACATTGAATTGTTTGAACAAAAACAAGCCTTTAGAGAAGTAACCATAGCAAGGGTGTGTTTTAGTATCTCCGTAGGAAAGGCAAATTCATGTTACACAAACTAAAATGAGTCCATCATTTTGTTAAGTGTATGGATGAAATAAAAACATACCTTTTTTAATTTAAAACTGAATTCAAATTGAAAGGGACAAAACTAATAGTTAGAAAAGTAGGCAACGATACAACAACTTGTCATGTCTGTGTGATCATGTTTTTGTCATAGTCCTGTTTTTGTTTAGTTATTGGACTTTTTAGTTTCTGTCTTTTCACTCCCTTGTCTTGTTTCCATGATTACCCCATTAGTTTCACCTGTTCCACGTTTGGACTCATTGTGCACTCTTGATTGTCACCATAGCAACCCATTAGTTTCCACCTGTCACGTCACGCACCTGTTTCACGTTTGGAGTCACGCACCTGTTTTCGTTAATCATGTCTGGAGTATTTAAGTTCATTGTTTTCAGTTTGTCTTGCTGGTGACATCTCCATATTTATGCTTCTGCACACTCTCCACACGCTTATGATCCTTGCTGCTCTTTTTTCACGCCGGTTCCATGCCAAGTAAGTTTTTGTTTATTAAGCCACAGTTAGTGTTTTTTGTTGTTCATCGTTTTTGCCTTTGTGCAAGTGTTTGGTTTCATAGTTTGTTCTCCGCCATTGTGCGCGAGCTTTTGTTTACTTCCTTGTTTTGTATTTATAGTCTTTAAATGTACTGGAGAGGAGGCTACGCCGGATAGTCGAACCTCGGATTCAGGAGGAACAGTGTGGTTTTCGTCCTGGTCGTGGAACTGTGGACCAGCTCTATACTCTCGGCAGGGTCCTTGAGGGTGCATGGGAGTTTGCCCAACCAGTCTACATGTGTTTTGTGGACTTGGAGAAGGCATTCGACCGTGTCCCTCGGGAAGTCCTGTGGGGAGTGCTCAGAGAGTATGGGGTATCGGACTGTCTGATTGTGGCAGTCCGCTCCCTGTATGATCAGTGTCAGAGCTTGGTCCGCATTGCCGGCAGTAAGTCGGACACGTTTCCAGTGAGGGTTGGACTCCGCCAAGGCTGCCCTTTGTCACCGATTCTGTTCATAACTTTTATGGACAGAATTTCTAGGCGCAGTCAAGGCGTTGAGGGGATCTGGTTTGGTGGCTGCAGGATTAGGTCTCTGCTTTTTGCAGATGATGTGGTCCTGAAGGCTTCATCTGGCCAGGATCTTCAGCTCTCACTGGATCGGTTCGCAGCCGAGTGTGAAGCGACTGGGATGAGAATCAGCACCTCCAAGTCCGAGTCCATGGTTCTCGCCCGGAAAAGGGTGGAGTGCCCGGAGATCTTGCCCCAAGTGGAGGAGTTCAAGTACCTCGGAGTCTTGTTCACGAGTGAGGGAAGAGTGGATGGTGAGATCGGTGCGGCGTCTTCAGTAATGCGGACGCTGTATCGATCCGTTGTGGTGAAGAAGGAGCTGAGCCGGAAGGCAAAGCTCTCAATTTACCGGTCGATCTACGTTCCCATCCTCACCTATGGTCATGAGCTTTGGGTTATGACCGAAAGGACAAGATCACGGGTACAGGCGGCCGAAATGAGTTTCCTCCGCCGGGTGGCGGGGCTCTCCCTTAGAGATAGGGTGAGAAGCTCTGTCATCCGGGAGGAGCTCAAAGTAAAGCCGCTGCTCCTCCACATGGAGAGGAGCCAGAAGAGGTGGTTCGGGCATCTGGTCAGGATGCCACCCGAACGCCTCCCTAGGGAGGTGTTTAGGGCACGTCCGACCGGTAGGAGGCCACGGGGAAGACCCAGGACACGTTGGGAAGACTATGTCTCCCGGCTGGCCTGGGAACGCCTCGGGGGTCCCACAGGAAGAGCTGGACGAAGTGGCTGGGGAGAGGGAAGTCTGGGCTTCCCTGCTTAGGCTGCTGCCCCCGCGACCCGACCTCGGATAAGCGGAAGAAGATGGATGGATGGATGGAGTCTTTAAATAAAAAATGTATCTTCATTCCCGTCTCGCCCGAGCCAACTTTCCGTTGCCTTCGAGAAAAACTAAACCCAAAGGACCAAGTCGTGACACAACTTTTGTATACAGCTCTGTTTGACGTGTTTACATTGTCTATTTCCACTCTTTACGAAAATGCGATTCCACCTAAAACATTGAATTGTATGAAGAAAAAGGAGCCTTTAGAGAAGTAACCATAGCCAGGGTGTGTTTTAGTATGTCCGTAGGGAGCATCTTCCCCTACGGGTCCATAAAACCCGGATAATAAACAGGCTAATTAGTCTGCACACACTCATATATTCCACCTTAACCTTTAACCGAGTCATCTCATTAGAGTTTTATTGTTGTTACTTTTACGCAGACACATTACATGCATCTCGAGTCACATGAAAACCTCGCAAATGTTTTACGAAACTCTGGCAACAAAATGCCTTCTTCAAGTCCACCATACTTTGTCCCTGAAAATGTGTCAAGTGTTTTATTCCACAAAAAAGCGCAATACGATGTAATTCCCCTTGTCTGGCGTTCGCTCCCTTTTGTGGTGACAAAATGCTCCGCCAGCACATTTGATTTATCAGATCCGCGGGCGGCTGATAGGAGCCGTGCTTAGTCGAGCAGAATCATTCCGACTTGTCAGGAGGAGGCGAAGAGACAAATTAGAGGAGCGAGCCCCCGCTCGTTGTTTGTCGACGTCCTCGTCACGAGAAGCTTGTGTCAAGGTTAATGGGGACTTTCTGAGAAAAAAAATCTAAAAGCCTCCATCATCATTTTATATACACGCTGTAAGTGCATATGTAACGTAAAAACATTCATAATAACATGTCATATTTACATATTTTCATTATTTTAAGCATATGACGGTGTGTTAATTTCACAAACACATCACAACGTTCACTTTCCCTTCAACAACAACAAGACTACTAATCATGGCAGACTTGATGAGAGACAAGAAAAACTAAATGCATATGTAGTATCTAGTAACATTCATAATAACATGTCATATTTACATATTGTCATTATTTTAAACATATGACGGTGTGTTAATTTCACAAACACATCACTGCGTTCGCTTTCCCTTCAACAACAAGACTACTAATCATGGCAGACTTGATGAGAGACAAGAAAAACTAAATATATGTGTAGTATCTAGTAACATTCATAATAACATGTCATATTTACATATTTTGATAATTTTAAGTATTCATTTCACAGACTTCAACAACAACAACAAGACTACTAATCAGTGTAGACTTAATGAGAGACAACTAAGACCAGGTATATGTGTAGTATCTAGTAACATTCATAATAACATGTCATATTTACATATTTTCATTATTTTAAGCATATACGGTGTGGTAATTTCACAAACACATCTCTGCGTTCGCTTTCCCTTAAGCAACAAGACTACTAATCATGGCAGACTTGATGAGAGACAAGAAAAACTAAATACATGTGTAGTATCTAGTAACATTCATAATAACATGTCATATTTACATATTTTGATCATTTTAAGTATTCATTTCACAGACTTCAACAACAACAACAAGACTACTAATCAGTGCAGACTTAACGAGAGACAACTAAGACCAGGTATATGTGTAGTATCTAGTAACATTCATAATAACATGTAATATTTACATATTTTTATGGGGATAGGTTGATTGGCAACACTAAATTGGCCCTAGTGTGTGAATGTGAGTGTGAATGTTGTCTGTCTATCTGTGTTGGCCCTGCGATGAGGTGGCGACTTGTCCAGGGTGTACCCCGCCTTACGCCCGATTGTAGCTGAGATAGGCTCCAGCGCCCCCCGCGACCCCAAAAAAGGGACAAGCGGTAGAAATGGATGGATGTATGGATGATTTTAAGTATTAATTTCACAGAGTTCAACAACAACAACAAGACTACTAATCATGGCAGACTTGATGAAAGACAAGAAAAACTAAATGCATGTGTAGTATCTAGTAACATTCATAATAACATGTCATATTTACATATTTTGATTATTTTAAACATATGACGGTGTGGTAATTTCACAAACACATCACTGCGTTCGCTTTCCCTTCAACAACAAGACCACTAATCATGGCAGACTTGATGAGAGACAAGAAAAACTAAATGCATGTGTAGTATCTAGTAACATTCATAATAACATGTCATATTTACATATTTTGATTAGTTTAAGCATATGACGGTGTGTTAATTTCACAAACACATCACTGCGCTCACTTTCCCTTCAACAACAAGACTACTAATCATGGCAGACTTGATGAGAGACAAGAAATACTAAATGCATGTGTAGTATCTAGTAACATTCATAATAACATGTCATATTTACATATTTCTTTATTATTTTAAGCATATGACGGTGTGTTAATTTCAGAAACACATCACTGCGTTCGCTTTCCCTTCAACAACAAGACTACTAATCATGGCAGACTTGATGAGAGACAAGAACAACTAAATACATGTGTAGTATCTAGTAACATTCATAATAACATGTCATATTTACATATTTATTTATTATTTTAAGCATATAACGGTGTGTTAATTTCACAAACACATCGCTGCGTTCGCTTTCCCTTCAACAACAAGAATACTAATCATGGCAGACCTGATGAGAGACAAGAAAAACTAAATACATGTGTAGTATCTAGTAACATTCATAATAACATGTCATATTTACATATTTTGATTATTTTAAGCATATGACGGTGTGTTAATTTCACAAACACATAACATCGTTCACTTTCCCTTCAACAACAAGACTACTAATCATGGCAGACTTGATGAAAGACAAGAAAATCTAAATATATGTGTAGTATCTAGCAACATTCATAATAACATGTCATATTTACATATTTTCATTATTTTAAGCATATGACGGTGTGTTAATTTCACAAACACATCACTGCGTTCGCTTTCCCTTCAACAACAAGACTACTAATCATGGCAGACTTGATGAGAGACAAGAAAAACTAAATGCATATGTAGTATCTAGTAACATTCATAATAACATGTCATATTTACATATTGTCATTATTTTAAACATATGACGGTGTGGTAATTTCACAAACACATCTCTGCGTTCGCTTTCCCTTAAGCAACAAGACTACTAATCATGGCAGACTTGATGAGAGACAAGAAAAACTAAATAAATGTGCAGTATCTAGTAACATTCATAATAACATGTCATATTTACATATTTTTTTTATTATTTTAAGCATATGACGGTGTGTTAATTTCACAAACACATCACTGCGTTCGCTTTCCCTTCAACAACAAGACTACTAATCATGGCAGACTTGATGAGAGACAAGAAAAACTAAATACATGTGTAGTATCTAGTAACATTCATAATAACATGTCATATTTACATATTGTGATTATTTTAAGCATATGACGGTGTGTTAATTTCACAAACACATCACAACGTTCACTTTCCCTTAAACAACAAGACTACTAATCATGGCAGACTTGATGAGAGACAAGAAAAACTAAATACATGTGTAGTATCTAGTAACATTCATAATAACATGTAATATTTACATAGTTTGATCATTTTAAGTATTAATTCTACAGACTTCAACAACAACAACAACAAGACTGCTAATCAGGGCAGACTTGATGAGAGACAACAAAGACTAAGTACACATGTAGTATCTAGCAACATTAATAATAACATGCAATATTTACATATTTTGATAATTTTAAGTATTAATTCCACAGACTTCAACAACAACAAGAACAAGACGACTAATCAGGGCAGACTTGATGAGAGACAACAAAGACCAAGTATATATGTAGTATCTACTAACATTCACAATAACATGTAATATTTACATAGTTTGATCATTTTAAGTATTAATTCTACAGACTTCAACAACAACAACAACAAGACGACTAATCAGGGCCGACTTGATGAGAGACAACAAAGACTAAGTACACATGTAGTATCTAGCAACATTAATAATAACATGCAATATTTACATAGTTTGATCATTTTAAGTATTAATTCTACAGACTTCAACAACAACAACAACAAGACTACTAATCAGGGCAGACTTGATGAGAAACAACAAAGACTAAGTACACATGTAGTATCTAGCAACATTAATAATAACATGCAATATTTACATATTTTGATAATTTTAAGTATTAATTCCACAGACTTCAACAACAACAAGAACAAGACGACTAATCAGAGCAGACTTGATGAGAGACAACAAAGACCAAGTATATATGTAGTATCTACTAACATTCATAATAACATGTAATATTGACATAGTTTGATCATTTTAAGTATTAATTTCACAGACTTCAACAACAACAACACGACCACTAATCAGGGCATACTTGATGAGAGACAACAAAGACCAAGTATACATGTAGTATCTAGTAACATTCATAACAACATGTAATATTTACATATTTTAATCATTTTAAGTATTCAATTCACATAATTCTACAACAACAAAAACAACAACAAGACTACTAATCAGGGCAGATTTGATGATAGACAACAAAGACCAAGTATATATGTAGTATCTAGTAACATTCATAATAACATGTAATATTTACATATTTTGATCATTTTAAGTATTCATTTCACAGACTTCAACAACAACAACACGACTAATAATCATGGCAGACTTGATGAGAGACAACGAAGACCAAGTATACATGTAGTATCTAGTAACATTCATAATAACATGTAACATTTACATATTTTGATCAGTTTAAGTATTCATTTCACAGACTTCAACAACAACAACAAGACTACTGATCAGGGTAGGCTTGATGAGAGACAACAAAGACCAAGTTTGTATGTAGTATCTAGTAACATTCATCATAACATGTAATATTTACATATTTTGATCATTTTAAGTATTAATTTCACAGACTTCAACAACAACAGCAAGACTACTAATCAGGGCAGACTTGATGAGAGACAACAAAGACCAAGTATATATGTAGTATATATTAACATGCATAATAACATGTAATATTTACATATTTTGATCATTTTAAGTATTAATTTCACAGACTTCAACAACAACAACAAGACTACTAATCAGGGCAGACTTGATGAGAGACAACAAAGACCAAGTATATATGTAGTATATATTAACATTCATAATAACATGTAATATTTACATATTTTGATCATTTTAAGTATTAATTTCACAGACTTCAACAACAACAACAACAAGACTACTAATCAGGGCAGACTTGATGAGAGACAACAATAACTACTTTGGGACAAATTATGATTTAGAAACTTATATTTTTGAGCCTGAGTATAAGGAGGATGATCTATTTGATTTAGAAGCTGCGTGGTAAACAGATGCACCTTTAGTAAAACACAAAGCATCATGTAGCAGTATTGTTAAGTGCTAAACAGGAAATAATACAAATACAAATATATTTATTTTCTAAGGCGCCTTTCAAGGTCGTTGTACATCTCATAAAAGCTTCATAAAAAATAATAATTTAGGCACAACGGCAAATTATGTTTGTAAAACAGACACCTGTGTCAGGCAAGTGGGTTTTGAGGTAAGTTTTAAAAGTGATAATAGAGTCAACCATGAACAAAATAAAACAACCACTTACTGTACAATGTCTGCTCTCACTGATGGGATGTTTATATCTTCCTGTTTAAATAATTAATAATTAATAATCCACATCACAACGCTCACTGTTCCCTTCAACAAGACTACTAATCATGGCAGACTTGATGAGAGACAACAAATACAACTTTGGGACAAATGATGATCCAGAAATGTATATTTTTGAGCCTGAATATAAGGAGGATGATCTACAAGTTTTAGAAGCTGTGTGCTAAAAAAAAGATCCAGCTTTAGTGAAACACTAAGTGTCACGTAGCAGTATTGCTAAGTGCTAAACAGAAAATAACAAAAATAATAATATATTTATTTTGTAAGGCGCCTTTCAAGGTCGTCGTACATCTCATAAAAGCTTCATAAAAAAAAAATAAGAATTTAGGCACAACAGCAATTAAAAACAGTAAGTTTTAAAAGTGATAATAGAGTCAACGTTCCAGATTTTTTTTTGGGGGGGGGAGGGGTTCCAGAAGCTGACGGCTTTTGACCCCATGGTAGACGGGGGACGGTCAGGTTGATGGAGGAGAAAGACTTGAGGGATCGGGTAGGAACATTGATGTGTAGGAGGTCCGACGGGTATGGCGAGGCAATATGGGTAACCCTTGGACGTATGGGGGGGAGGATCTTGTAGTTGACGGGGTGTATGATGGGAAGCCAGTGGAGTTGGTGAAGAACAGGGGTGATACTCTGGTGATTATACGGACAGCCGTGTTCGAACCATGAACACAATAAAACAACCATTGTATTAGTAGTCTTGTTGTTGTTGTTAAAGTATGTGAAATTAATACTTAAAATGATCAAAATATGTAAATATTACATGTTATTATGAATGTTACTAGATACTACATATATACTTGGTCTTTGTTGTCTCTCATCAAGTCTGCCCTGATTAGTCGTCTTGTTCTTGTTGTTGTTGAAGTCTGTGGAATTAATACTTAAAATGATCAAACTATGTAAATATTACATGTTATTATGAATGTTAGTAGATACTACATATATACTTGGTCTTTGTTGTCTCTCATCAAGTCGGCCCTGATTAGTCGTCTTGTTCTTGTTGTTGTTGAAGTCTGTGGAATTAATACTTAAAATGATCAAACTATGTAAATATTACATGTTATTATGAATGTTAGTAGATACTACATATATACTTGGTCTTTGTTGTCTCTCATCAAGCCGGCCCTGATTAGTCGTCTTGTTCTTGTTGTTGTTGAAGTCTGTGGAATTAATACTTAAAATGATCAAACTATGTAAATATTACATGTTATTATGAATGTTACTAGATACTACATGTATACTTAGTCTTTGTTGTCTCTCATCAAGCCGGCCCTGATTAGTCGTCTTGTTCTTGTTGTTGTTGAAGTCTGTGGAATTAATACTTAAAATGATCAAACTATGTAAATATTACATGTTATTATGAATGTTACTAGATACTACATATATACTTGGTCTTTGTTGTCTCTCATCAAGTCGGCCCTGATTAGTCGTCTTGTTCTTGTTGTTGTTGAAGTCTGTGGAATTAATACTTAAAATGATCAAAATATGTAAATATTGCATGTTATTATGAATGTTACTAGATACTACATATATACTTGGTCTTTGTTGTCTCTCATCAAGTCTGCCCTGATTAGTCGTCTTGTTCTTGTTGTTGTTGAAGTCTGTGGAATTAATACTTAAAATGATCAAACTATGTAAATATTACATGTTTTTATGAATGTTACTAGATACTACATATATACTTGGTCTTTGTTGTCTCTCATCAAGTCTGCCCTGATTAGTCGTCTTGTTCTTGTTGTTGTTGAAGTCTGTGGAATTAATACTTAAAATGATCAAAATATGTAAATATTGCATGTTATTATTAATGTTGCTAGATACTACATGTGTACTTAGTCTTTGTTGTCTCTCATCAAGTCTGCCCTGATTAGTCGTCTTGTTCTTGTTGTTGTTGAAGTCTGTAGAATTAATACTTAAAATGATCCATTGTAAACAACCATACTGTACAATGTCTGCTCTCACTGATGGGACATTTATATCTTCCCGTTTAAATAAATAATGAATAATCCGCATCACAATGTTCACTTTTCCCTTCAACAAGACTACTTGATGAGGGACAAAAAATACGACTTTGGGACAAATGATGATCCAGAAACTTATATTTTTTGAGCCTGAATATAAGGAATATGATCTACAAGTTTTAAACAGATGCAGCTTTAGTCAAACACTAAGCATCACGTAGCAGTATTGCTAAGTTCTAAACAAGAGATACAAACTATCAACATAATAACACAATCACTTACTGTACAATGTCTGCTCTCACTGGGATAAAGACTGATGGGATGTTTATATCTTCTCGTTTAGATGAAGAATTAATCATAATCCTTACATAGGGTTAAAAAATGAGAGTTTTTTTTGTGTCTTTCTCGCCATCTGCAGGTCTAAGTTGGATGTCAAAGTTGACCAACTTTTGGGTTTACGTCCACAACCTTCTACTATCCAGGTGAGAGGCATGATTTATCATTAGGGCCCGCATGGCCCATTGTAAAAAGAATCCCAACGGGAGTCCTTTTACAATGGGACATAAGGACCTATTGTTTTTTTATTAGGGCCCGCATGGCCCATTGTAAAAGGAATCCCAACGGGAGTCCTTTTACAATGGGACATAAGGACCTATTGTTTTTTTATTAGGGCCCGCATGGCCCATTGTAAAAGGAATCCCAACGGGAGTCCTTTTACAATGGGACATAAGGACCTATTGTTTTTTTAAGGTTTTATTATTATTCCGCCGCCTCTTTGAGCACTAATTTGACCCACTTAACATGCTTCAAAACTCACCATATTTGACCCACACATCAGGACTTGCAAAAATTGTCTTATAATAAAAAAAACGAACCCCAAAACTCTAAATTGCGCTCTAGCGCCCCCTAGAAAGAAAACTGCTTATAACTCCCATTATGAATGTTGTAGAGACATGAAACAAAAACCTCTATGTAGGGCTCACTTAGCCCTACTTTTCATTAATTAATTTTCTCGGGCAAAAATCAACAGGAAGTTGGCAATTCCCCCTTCAAGACAAAAATGTACTAAAAATAGTCACTTTTGCCTCTTTTAGCTGTAATTTGACCCCCTTAACATGCTTCAAAACTCACCGAACTGAACACACACATCAGGACTAGCAGAAATTGCGATCTAATAAAAAAAACCTAACTCCAAATTTAAAAATTGCGCTCTAGAGCAATTTTTTAATAAAACGGAGAAAAACTGCTCCTCGGAAGAAAAAAATGACAAAACTGCCTGTAACTCCCACTGGGAAGATCGGAGAGACATGAAACACAAACCTCAATGTAGGTCTCACTTAGACCTACATTTCATAAATTGACAACCCCCAGCAAAAATCAACAGGAAGTTTGCTATTCCCCCTTCAAAACAACATTTTTGTAAAAACCGGTCACCTTCCTTCAAAATCTATCTCCTCTCAGCGCGTTTGTCGTTTAGGCTTCAAACTAACACAGGAGAGAGATTGAACCCTTGTGTATAAAAGTATAGAACAGCTTTTTAATACCTGCTCCGGTTTTGATTTTATGACCCTTCAAAGACCCGCTGCACTGATGCTGCTGTTTTTTTAAGATGGCTGCTCAAAAGCAGGAAGCACCAACGTGCCCACACAATGCAGACAAGGTAGGTACACTAGACAAAAGTCTTGGGACACTTCAGACTAAAAGTAGACAAAAGTATTGGGACACTTAGGACTAGCACCTGCCAAATACGCGGGCCCGACCAATGCTGCTTGCAGCTTTAATCTATAATTAAAGCTGCAAGCAGCGTTGGACGGGCCCGCGTATTTGGCAGGTGCTAGTCCTAAGTGTCCCAATACTTTTGTCTACTTTTAGTCTGAAGTGTCCCAAGACTTTTGTCTAGTGTACCTACCTTGTCTGCATTGTGTGGGCACGTTGGTGCTTCCTGCTTTTGAGCAGCCATCTTAAAAAAACAGCACCGCAGGAGCATCAGTGCAGCGGGTCTTTGAAGGGTCATAAAATCAAAACCGGAGCAGGGAATAAAAATCCCATCTATACTTTTAATCACAAGGGTTTTATCTCTCACCTGTGTTAGTTTGAAGGCGAAACGACAAATGCGCTCAGAGGAGATAGATTTTGAAGAAAGGTGACCGGTTTTTAAAAAAAATTTGTTTTGAAGGGGGAATAGCAAACTTCCTGTTGATTTTTGCTGGGGGTTGTCAATTTATGAAATGTAGGTCTAAGTAAGACCTACATAGAGGTATTTGTTTCATGTCTCTCCAACCTTCCCAGTGGGAGTTACAGGCAGTTTTGTAATATTTTTCATCCGAGGGGCAGTTTTTTGTGCGTTTTATAAAAAAATTGCTGTAGAGCACAATTTTTAGATTTGGGGTTAGGTTTTTTTATTAGATAGCAATTTTTGGCAGTCCTGATGTGTGTGTTCAGTTCGGTGAGTTTTGAAGCATGTTAAGGGGGTGAAATTACAGCTCAAAGAGGCAAAAGTGACTGTTTTTAGTACTTTTTTGTCTTGAAGGGGGAATTGCCAACTTCCTGTTGATTTTAGCCCGAGAATGTACCATTATGAAAGTTAGGTCTGAGTCAGACCTACATAGAGGATTTTGTTTCATGTTTTTACGACCTTCCTAGTGGGAGTTACAGGCAGTGTACTTTCTTTGTTTTTATAGGGGGCGCTAGAGCGCAATTTTAATTTTTGAGGTTCGTTTTTTATAAAAAAAGGCAATTTTCACAGGTCCTGATGTGTGGGTCAAATTTGGTGAGTTTTGAAGCATGTTAAGTGGGTCAAATTAGTGCTCAAAGAGGCGGCGGAAGAAGAAAGAAAGAAAGAAAGAAAAGGAAAGAAAGAATAATAAAACCTTAGAAATTCAATAGGTCCTTATGTCCCATTGCATAAGGACTCCCTGTGGGAGTCCTTTTGCAATGGGCCATTGCGGGCCCTAATTAACTTTCATCAACTCAGAGGCGATGCAGCAGCTCAATATGTCAATTTGGCAGCATAAGCTAGTTATCTCTCTATAATTTGTCTGCGTAAGCACTTATAATAACAATGTTACACATTTTTGGTTAATATTCCAGTAAAGTATTGTAGCGGTTTTAGGATGTTTTTAGGAGGGCTTTTACGGGCGTAATAGAATACTCCCATTAGCTGCATTGTTAACCACCTTGTGCTTGCCATATTTTATGACTCAGAATGACAGAAGAAAGACAAAATTCCCCCCCCAAAAAAGTGCAGCTCCCCAGAAACTGATGCCACGGTGAATATTCTGTGTTATGGCGGATGGAGTTTTGGTATGTTTGGTTCTCCGTGGTTGCGTCTGCGCACACATGCAGCCGCCTGCTTGTCAGTGATGAATGTGTCAAATACTACAAACCCAGGTGTCCTTGAACTTCAAGGTCCAAGGTCTATGAGCAGTCCAGGATAGAATCCCGGGTGAAGAATGTGTTTGATCTAGGCTACATGTGCGTGCAGGTCTTGATATACGACCAGCAAGATGTTTCCAATGTCGTTACAAGGAGTGGATCGTATTCAATGCACTACCTTTTTTTTTTACTCTCAAGTTCCATAAGTGGTATTTATTTATTTTCAAGTAAAAAACTGTAACACCCTTCAGGGAAAGAAGCATCACTGCATCTACTAAAATAATATGTAAACACAAGAACATATTTGGAGCATCAGGGAGGATTAACTCATACTTGCCAACCCTCCCGGATTTTCCGGGAGACTCCCGAAATTCAGCGCCTCTCCCGAAAACCTCCCGGGACAAATTTTCTCCCGAAAAGGGGGCCTCCAGCTCCATGCGGACCTGAGTGACGTGTTGACAGCCTGTTCACACGTCCGCTTTCCCACAATATAAACAGCTAATGATCGAGCGTGAGTTCTTGGTTTCTTATGTGTGTTTATTGTTAGGCAGTTTCATTAACGTCCTCCCAGCGCGGTAACAACACACAACAACAGCAGTCACGTTTTCGTCTACCGTAAAGCAGTTTGTCTGCCGTAAACAGCAATGTTGTGACACTTTTAAACAGGACAATACTGCCATCTACTGTACTTGCATATGAGACCCACCCATAATGTGTCACATTTTTGTGTTGATTTATTTATTTTATTTTGTGGTTTGAATTCGTTTTTGGAGCTGTCATTACACATTTATCAGTATTCACATTGGTCAGTAGGGGGCAGTAGTTTGTTTCTTCCCAATTGAATGCTATCACCTGCTGACCGGAAGTGTCTTGTCATTCTGATGAGCGCGACCAGTCTGTGAACAATTGAAACGTCCTGTGTGCTTTTTTCCTCCTGTATAACAGGTTAGTTTTGGTGAATCAACTCACTGAATAATATCCATGTGATCTTTATAAGTTTAAGTACACATTCTGATGGTGGAGCCTAACTCTAAAGTGTTTGTGAGTTGTAGTTTGTATTTGTGAATGAATCCAGTGCACAGCTGCAGTAAGCAATACAAAAAGGCGACGTGAGTGCGCAATGTTTATATAGGAACTTCTGATCCTAATTCAGACTCCCAAATTAAAGCTCCCGTTTTCTTATTGATTTTATAATGTATATTTGTATAATGTGTGTGTTCTGAAATAGTGACAGAGAATAGAACAAGGATGGACAATTCAACCCTTAACTCAACAATGAGTAGATGAGTGTTATGTGTGTGTATATGTGTAAATAAATGATCACTGAAATTCAAGTATTTCTTTTATTTATTTATATGTATATGTATATATATATATATATATATATATATATATATATATATATATATATATATATATATATATATATATATATATATATATATATATATATATATATATATATGTATATGTATGTATATGTAATAAAATAAATATATAAAGCTAGAATTCACTGAAAGTCAAGTATTTCTTATATATATATATCTTAACCACAACCCCAACCACGCCCCCACCCCCCACCCCCCACCTCCCGAAATCGGAGGTCTCAAGGTTTGCAAATATGGATTAACTGGATTTGTTCGCTCCCGAGCTGTCCTTTAGAATATGCTTCGGTGTAAATTTTCCACAGTGACTTTTATGACCTTTTTTTTTTTTTTTAGTCCGTCTGCAAGATATTACATTCTGGAGGCGTTCCCAGATGCCAACATGCTATTTAGGCTAGCTGTATATACAGGTAAAAGCCAGTAAATTAGAATATTTTGAACAACTTGATTTATTTCAGTAATTGCATTCAAAAGGTGTAACTTGTACATTATATTTATTCATTGCACACAGACTGATGCATTCAAATGTTTATTTCATTTAATTTTGATGATTTGAAGTGGCAACAAATGAAAATCCAAAATTCCGTGTGTCACAAAATTAGAATATTACTTAAGGCTAATACAAAAAAGGGATTTTTAGAAATGTTGGCCAACTGAAAAGTATGAAAATGAAAAATATGAGCATGTACAATACTCAATACTTGGTTGGAGCTCCTTTTGCCTCAATTACTGCGTTAATGCGGCGTGGCATGGAGTCGATGAGTTTCTGGCACTGCTCAGGTGTTATGAGAGCCCAGGTTGCTCTGATAGTGGCCTTCAACTCTTCTGCGTTTTTGGGTCTGGCATTCTGCATCTTCCTTTTCACAATACCCCACAGATTTCCTATGGGGCTAAGGTCAGGGGAGTTGGCGGGCCAATTTAGAACAGAAATACCATGGTCAGTAAACCAGGCATGGGTAGATTTTGCGCTGTGTGCAGGCGCCAAGTCCTGTTGGAACTTGAAATCTCCATCTTCATAGAGCAGGTCAGCAGCAGGAAGCATGAAGTGCTCTAAAACTTGCTGGTAGACGGCTGCGTTGACCCTGGATCTCAGGAAACAGAGTGGACCGACACCAGCTGGACTGCTGCTGAGTGGTCCAAAGTCATGTTTTCTGACGAAAGCAAATTTTGCATTTCCTTTGGAAATCGAGGTCCCAGAGTCTGGAGGAAGACAGGAGAGGCACAGGATCCACGTTGCCTGAAGTCTAGTGTAAAGTTTCCACCATCAGTGATGGTTTGGGGTGCCATGTCATCTGCTGGTGTCGGTCCACTCTGTTTCCTGAGATCCAGGGTCAACGCAGCCGTCTACCAGCAAGTTTTAGAGCACTTCATACTGGAACCATTAGCGTTACCAAAAACCCTTGAAAAACCCTTTCTTCGGGAAAGGGTTTTTCAGAAGCAAATGGTTCCAGTTTGAACCTCAGCCCTTGTAGAAGAACTCTTTTAGAACCCTTTTTTCTAAGAGTGTAGTACCCGCACTCTTTTACTATGAAGCCACGTTGATGTAACACGTGGCTTGGCATTGTCTTGCTGAAATAAGCAGGGGCGTCCATGGTAACGTTGCTTGGATGGCAACATATGTTGCTCCAAAACCTGTATGTACCTTTCAGCATTAATGGTGCCTTCACAGATGTGTAAGTTACCCATGTCTTGGGTATTAATACACATACATTGATGCATACCTTTTGCTAGCTCTGTTTGACCTGTTTACATTGTCTATTTCCACTCTTTCCGAAAATGTGATAAAACAAATTTAAAAAAACTCCCACCTGAAACATTGAAATGTATGAACAAAAACGAGCCTTTAGAGAAGTAACCAAAACAGCACACGTTCACGCTGAAAAAGAGGCAAATTCATGTTACACAAGCTAAAATAAGTCCATCATTTTGTAAAGTGTATGGATGAAATAAAAACACACTTTTTTTTATTCAAATTGAATGAACTTGCCTTAACTTACGTTTTGACCTTTGGGAAACAAGATCCCTCTTGCATTTACGATAGGGAAGGTATTCATAATTCCCCATTCCAGGGTGGATCTCGTGTGAGAGGAAGAAGGTGGGGGTGTTGATGATTTTGCAATGCAGTGTGCTGAAAATGATGGAAAGTGCTGATCTACATAGAAACTGACACGGAAGTCAAAGTTGGAATTGCCACATAACACACTTTAAGATATTATATTAAACACTTTACTGCCGTCTGGAGGCTAAAGTGGATAGTGTACGCCCCCAATTTGTCACATTTCATGTGTCAGGTAATCCATGATGATTGAGGCCAAATTAATCACCTTCCTAAAGTATACAATTTGATCAATCGAGCATCGGTGTGGGCTTTATTCTCTCTTCGGAAGATAGTGGCGCCATATTGACATTACATTCACAAAATAGAAGGCAAAGGCGTCAAAGAGGCAAATTCATGTTACACAAGCTAAAATGAGTCCATCATTTTGTAAAGTGTATGGATGGAATAAAAACCCACCTTTTATTATTCACAATTGAATTAAAAATGAAACGGACAAAACTAATATAACTTTGTTCAGTTAGAAAAGTAGCCAACAATATAAAAGTATTGTATACAGTGATATCTATTGAACAAGACAAGAAGCAAATAATTAAACAGAGACATAATTAAATGTGGCTCAATTTGAGGAGATACGTCTGCGCTGTACTCTTGAACAGTCTCCACCACGCTCTGGCCAAAGATTGTACGCCCCCTCTTTTATTTGGATTTTCCCTGATTACATGGAAACAGCTGTTTCTAAGGGGCGGGGGTCGTAAACAGCCATCGCCTTTGATTACAACAGTTCAAAGAAAAGGTTGTAAAACAGTTCACAGAAAACGTCGTATAAGAGTTCAAAGAAGAGATGTCTGGAACCTGCTTTCTCTCCGCTTTGTAGTTCTTGGGTCAAAACAGTATCTTTCTGTTGATTACAATACATGAAAGAAACAGCACACCTTCATGTTGCTTCCCATCCTACACAATGGAGTTTTACAAGCCTTCTTCTTGGTAGGGTCAAAGACAGCTTTTGTCTTCTCGCCGGGAACTCATTTCAACACAAAGTTTTGTGATAACCTAGATTCAATTATTCTAACAGATTCCTTTTGTTGGCTCTGTTTGACGTGTTTACATTGTCTATTTCCACTCTTTCCGAAAATGCGATTCCACCTGAAACATTGAATTGTATGAACAAAAAGGAGCCTTTAGAGAAGTAACCATAGCCAGGGTGTGTTTTAGTATGTCCGTAGGGAGCATCTTCCCCTACGGGTCCATAAAACACAGATAATAAACAGATAAACCGCAATAAATGGGGCCAAATTAATTAGCTTCCTAATGTAAACACTTTGATCAATCGAGCATCGGTGTGGGCTTGTTTCTCTCTTTGGAAGATAGTGGCGCCATATTGACTTTAAATTGACAGAAGAAGAAGACAAAGGCGGGAGGCAAATTCATGTTACACAAGCTAAAATGAGTCCATCATTTTGTAAAGTGTATGGATGGAATAAAAACCCACCTTTTATTACTCACAATTGAATTAAAAATGAAACGGACAAAACTAATACAACTTTGTTCAGTTAGAAAAGTAGCCAACAATATAAAAGTATTGTATACCGTCAGGTTCAAACACTGATGCCATCTATTAAACAAGACAAGAAGCAAATAATTAAACAGAGACATAATTAAATGTGGCTCAATTTGAGGAGAGACGTCTGCGCTGTACTCTTGAACAGTCTCCACCACGCTCTGGCCAAAGATTGTACGCCCCCTCTTTTATTTGGACTTTCCCTGATTACATGGAAACAGCTGTTTCTAAGGGGCGGGGGTCGTAAACAGCCATCGCCTTTGATTACAACAGTTCAAAGAAAAGGTTGTAAAACAGTTCACAGAAAAGGTCGTATAAGAGTTCAAAGAAGAGGTGTCTGGAACCTGCTTTCTCTCCGCTTTGTAGTTCTTGGGTCAAAACAGTATATTTCTGTTGATTACAATACATGAAATAAACAGAACACCTTCATGTTGCTTCCCATCCTACACAATGGAGTTTTACAAGCCTTCTTCTTGGTAGGTTCAAAGACCGCTTTTGTCTTCTCGCCGGGAACTCATTTCAACACAAAGTTTTGTGATAACCTAGATTCAATTATTCTAACAGATACCTTTTGCTGGCTCTGTTTGACGTGTTTACATTGTCTATTTCCACTCTTTACGAAAATGCGATTCTACCTGAAACATTGAATTGTATGAAGAAAAAGGAGCCTTTAGAGAAGTAACCATAGCCAGGGTGTGTTTTAGTATGTCCGTAGGGAGCATCTTCCCCTACGGGTCCATAAAACACGGATAATAAACAGATAAACCGCAATAAATGGGGCCAAATTAATTAGCTTCCTAAAGTATACAATTTGTTCAATCGAGCATCGGTGTGGGCTTGTTTCTCTCGTTGGAAGATAGTGGCGCCATATTGACTTTAAATTGACAGAAGAAGAAGACAAAGGCGGGAGGCAAATTCATGTTACACAAGCTAAAATGAGTCCATCATTTTGTAAAGTGTATGGATGGAATAAAAACCCACCTTTTATTATTCACAATTGAATTAAAAATGAAACGGACAAAACTAATATAACTTTGTTCAGTTAGAAAAGTAGCCAACAATATAAAAGTATTGTATACTGTCAGGTTCAAACACTGATGACATCTATTAAACAAGACAAGAAGCAAATAATTAAACAGAGACATAATTAAATGTGGCTCAATTTGAGGAGAGACGTCTGCGCTGTACTCTTGAACAGTCTCCACCACGCTCTGGCCAAAGATTGTACGCCCCCTCTTTTATTTGGACTTTCCCTGATTACATGGAAACAGCTGTTTCTAAGGGGCGGGGGTCGTAAACAGCCATCGCCTTTGATTGCAACAGTTCAAAGAAAAGGTTGTAAAACAGTTCACAGAAAAAGTCGTATAAAAGTTCAAAGAAGAGGTGTCTGGAAATTTGAGCAGATCCTGCTTTCTCTCCGCTTTGTAGTTCTTGGGTCAAAACAGTATCTTTCTGTTGATTACAATACATGAAAGAAACAGAACACCTTCATGTTGCTTCCCATCCTACACAATGGAGTTTTACAAGCCTTCTTCTTGGTAGGTTCAAAGACAGCTTTTGTCTTCTCGCCGGGAACTCATTTCAACACAAAGTTTTGTGATAACCTAGATTCAATTATTCTAACAGATACTTTTTGCTGGCTCTGTTTGACATGTTTACATTGTCTATTTCCACTCTTTACGAAAATGCGATTCCACCTAAAACATTGAATTGTATGAAGAAAAAGGAGCCTTTAGAGAATTAACTACAGCCAACTTTAGTGGTTTCCACTTAAGAAGAAATATAATGTAAGTTACTGTCCAAACACTGTCAGGAATTTGAGTGGTGTGTCGGCCTTATTGAGTGGGTGGAAGGACAGAAAACCATCCCAAATTTTGACATCTCAATCAACCGAGTGCAGTAACAGATGCTTCTCTTTGGGAATTCTCTTCCAGAACAAGTATTCCCTTTATCCGTCCAACACGTCCAAAGTGTGGTTTGTAATGGACTCGTGCCATCATGATCATAGATGACGTGCCACAAAGTGATGGACTTTGTCAACGTTAACGCTCGCAATCATGGTCATTGCAGAGGAGCACAGAGGAGTGATAGTCCCTGGAGTTGGACCCGCATTAGGGATGGGAAACCGGACTACTGCCAGACCACCCGGGGTCTCGAGTATGAAGACCGTTTAAGCACTTTTTTGTGGCAAAGTTGAGATGTAACGAGTGAAATGTGTGTATGGAATTTATAAGATGATACAACAAAGTCTAGGAATATGATGCTAATGAGAGTCATCAATGTAGTCTTCAATATTGCAACTTATATTCACTTGAATAGACTTCAAAGACAAGATTTTTTGTTGTTGTTGTTGTTGCAAATAATCATTAAAGGAAACCTTATCACAATTTCAGAATGGTTAAAACCATTAAAAATCAGTTCCCACACTCTTAGAAATAAGGGTTCTAAAAGGGTTCTTCTACAAGGGCTGAGGTTCTAACTGGAACCATTTGCTTCTGAAAAACCCTTTCCCGAAGAAAGGGTTTTTCAAGGGTTCTTGGTAACGCTAATGGTTCCAGTAAGAACCATTTTGATCCAGAGAACCCTTTAAAACCCCTTTTCTGAATAATTGGTTTTAAAAGGGTTCTCACTAGCACTAAGGGTTCCAGTAAGAACTATTTTCATCCAGAGAACCGTTTTTGGAAGAAAGAGTTCTTCAGGGATTGTTGAAAGCATGGGTAAGATCCTGTGTCACCGGGGACATACTTCCTGATAACATTTGCCAATAATGGTGCCTATCTTTAAATAAATGTTTTTCTCATTAAAATGTTTTGAATGTTTGTTCAATGTCAACATGATAAATGACCACAATATAATATGAACTAAACTGATCTGTAGAATACAATATGGTTCTTTATAGAACCCTCAGAAGACAAGACGGTTATCGGTGAAAACCTTTGAAAAGGGATGTTTTTAGAACCCCCTGTGTCAGGTCTAGATGAAACCCTTGAAACATGAAAGAGTTCTTTGTGGAACTCCTGTGTGAGTTCTAGATGAAACCCTTGAAACATGAAAGGGTTCTTAGTGGAACTCGCTGCATGGGTTCTAGATGAAACCCTTGACAAACGAAAGGGTTCTTAGTGGAACTCCCTGTGTGGGTTCTAGATGAAACCCTTGAAATACGAAAGGGTTCTTAGTGGAACTCCCTGCGTGGGTTCTAGATGAAAGTCTTGAAATACAAAAGGGTTCTTAGTGGAACTCCCTGTGTGGGTTCTAGATGAAACCCTTGAAATACGAAAGGGTTTTTAGTGGAACTCCCTGTGTGGGTTCTAAATGAAACCCTTGAAATACGAAAGGGTTCTTAGTGGAACTCCCTGTGTGGGTTCTAGATGAAACCCTTGAAACATGAAAGGGTTCTTGGTGGAACTCCCTGCATGGGTTCTAGATGAAACCCTTGACAAACGAAAGGGTTCTTAGTGGAACTCCCTGTGTGGGTTCTAGATGAAACCCTTGAAATACGAAAGGGTTCTTAGTGGAACTCCCTGCGTGGGTTCTAGATGAAAGTCTTGAAATACAAAAGGGTTCTTAGTAGAACTCCCTGTGTGGGTTCTAGATGAAACCCTTGAAATACGAAAGGGTTCTTAGTGGAACTCCCTGTGTGGGTTCTAAATGAAACCCTTGAAATACGAAAGGGTTCTTAGTGGAACTCCCTGTGTGGGTTCTAGATGAAACCCTTGAAACATGAAAGGGTTCTTGGTGGAACTCCCTGCGTGGGTTCTTTGTAGAACCTCTCATGGGGGGTTCTGGGTGGAACCTTACACACACAGTTCTAGGTAGAACCTTCCAAAAGGGTTCCAGGTGGAACCTTTATAAAAAGGTTCTACCTGGAGCCAAAAAGGGTTCTCCTATGAGGACGAGCAGAAGAACCTTATATGGTTCTACTTAGCACTTTTATTTCTAAGAGTGCAGTGGCTTATTTTATTTTTCGAAGTTTTTTTCAAAATTTTACCCATCACGCAATATCCCTAAAAAAAGCTTCAAAGTGCCTGATTTTAACCATCGTTATATACACCCGTCCTTTTTCCTGTGATGTCACATAGTGAAGCCGACACAAACAAACATGGCGCATAGAACAGCAAATTATAGCATACTTGCCAACCCTCCCGAATTTTCCGGGAGACTCTCGAAATTCAGCGCCTCTCCCGAAAACCTCCCGGGACAAATATTCTCCCGAAAATCTCCCGGTTTTCAGCCGGAGCTGGAAGCCACGCCCCCTCCAGCTCCATGCGGACCTGAGTGAGGACAGCCTTTTTTTCATGACGGGAGGACAACAGGGTGACAAGAACTAAATCATCCATTGTATTATTATGTTTATCTTACCTAAAAATAAATATATTTATTAATTTACAAAAAAAAAAAAAACTAAATACATGTTTACTATATTTTGCTAAAAACATCAAAATTAATTGTATTTTTATTTTGTATTTTTTCCTGACTCCTTATTACATCCAGCCATAGAATTATGCATTAAAATAAACATATTTGAAATAATTGATTTTAAATGATCATAATTCATTTAAAATGACCATATTTAATTATTAAAATAATTGCTTGTTTATCAACAACTTTAGCATTTAGCATATTTGTTTATCAACAACTTTAGCATTTTATTCATTACATTTGTATTTGTATTTTTTCCTGACTCCTTATTACATCCAGCCATAGAATTATACATTAAAATAAACATATTTGAAATAATTGATTTTAAATTATCATAATTAATTTAAAATGACCATATTTAATTATTAAAATAATTGCTTGTTTATCAACAACTTTAGCATTTAGCATATTTGTTTAACAACAACTTTAGCATTTTGTTCATTACATTTTTATTTGTATTTTTTCCTGACTCCCTATTACATCCAGCCATAGAATTATGCATTAAAATAAACATATTTGAAATAATTGATTTTAAATTATCATAATTCATTTAAAATGACCATATTTAATTATTAAAATAATTGCTTGTTTATCAACAACTTTAGCATTTAGCATATTTGTTTATCAACAACTTTAGCATTTTATTCATTACATTTTTATTTGTATTTTTTCCTGACTCCCTATTACATCCAGCCATAGAATTATGCATTAAAATAAACATATTTGAAATAATTGATTTTAAATGATCATAATTCATTTAAAATGACCATATTTATTTATTAAAATAATTGCTTGTTTATCAACAACTTTAGCATTTAGCATATTTGTTTATCAACAACTTTAGCATTTTATTCATTACATTTTTATTTGTATTTTTTCCTGACTCCCTATTACATCCAGCCATAGAATTATGCATTAAAATAAACATATTTGAAATAATTGATTTTAAATGATCATAATAATTCATTTAAAATGACCATATTTAATTATTAAAATAATTGCTTGTTTATCAACAACTTTAGCATTCAGCATATTTGTTTATCAACAACTTTAGCATTTTATTCAATACATTTTTATTTGTATTTTTTTCCTGACTCCCTATTACATCCAGCCATAGAATTATACATTAAAATAAACATATTTGAAATAATTGATTTTAAATGATCATAATTCATTTAAAATGACCATATTTATTTATTAAAATAATTGCTTGTTTATCAACAACTTTAGCATTTAGCATATTTGTTTATCAACAACTTTAGCATTTTATTCATTACATTTTTATTTGTATTTTTTCCTGACTCCCTATTACATCCAGCCATAGAATTATACATTAAAATAAACATATTTGAAATAATTGATTTTAAATTATCATAATTTATTTAAAATGACCATATTTAATTATTAAAATAATTGCTTGTTTATCAACAACTTTAGCATTTAGCATATTTGTTCATCAACAACTTTAGCATTTTATTCATTACATTTTTATTTGTATTTTTTCCTGACTCCCTATTACATCCAGCCATAGAATTATGCATTAAAATAAACATATTTGAAATAATTGATTTTAAATTATCATAATTCATTTAAAATGACCATATTTAATTATTAAAATAATTGCTTGTTTATCAACAACTTTAGCATTTAGCATATTTGTTTATCAACAACTTTAGCATTTTATTCATTACATTTTTGTTTTTATTTTTTCCTGACTCCTTATTACATCCAGCCATAGAATTATACATTAAAATAAACATATTTGAAATAATTGATTTTAAATGATCATAATTCATTTAAAATGACCATATTTAATTATTAAGATAATTGCTTGTTTATCAACAATTTTAGCATTCAGCATATTTGTTTATCAACAACTTTAGCATTTTATTCATTACATTTGTATTTGTATTTTTTCCTGACTCCCTATTACATCCAGCCATAGAATTATACATTAAAATAAACATATTTGAAATAATTGATTTTAAATGATCATAATTCATTTAAAATGACCATATTTAATTATTAAAATAATTGCTTGTTTATCAACAACTTTAGCATTCAGCATATTTGTTTATCAACAACTTTAGCATTTTATTCATTACATTTTTATTTGTATTTTTTCCTGACTCCCTATTACATCCAGCCATAGAATTATACATTAAAATAAACATATTTGAAATAATTGATTTTAAATGATCATAATTCATTTAAAATGACCATATTTATTTATTAAAATAATTGCTTGTTTATCAACAACTTTAGCATTTAGCATATTTGTTTATCAACAACTTTAGCATTTTATTCATTACATTTTTATTTGTATTTTTTCCTGACTCCCTATTACATCCAGCCATAGAATTATACATTAAAATAAACATATTTGAAATAATTGATTTTAAATTATCATAATTTATTTAAAATGACCATATTTAATTATTAAAATAATTGCTTGTTTATCAACAACTTTAGCATTTAGCATATTTGTTCATCAACAACTTTAGCATTTTATTCATTACATTTTTATTTGTATTTTTTCCTGACTCCCTATTACATCCAGCCATAGAATTATGCATTAAAATAAACATATTTGAAATAATTGATTTTAAATGATCATAATTCATTTAAAATGACCATATTTAATTATTAAAATAATTGCTTGTTTATCAACAACTTTAGCATTTAGCATATTTGTTTATCAACAACTTTAGCATTTTATTCATTACATTTGTATTTGTATTTTTTCCTGACTCCTTATTACATCCAGCCATAGAATTATACATTAAAATAAACATATTTGAAATAATTGATTTTAAATTATAATAATTCATTTAAAATGACCATATTTAATTATTAAAATAATTGCTTGTTTATCAACAACTTTAGCATTTTATTCATTACATTTTGAAACTCTCAGAAGCCAAATTATGTTATATTCCTTAATATTTATTTATGCAAGTTTGAAGCATCAATAATCTAAACACAGTTTTGTTTGCATATTTTCAGGATGTAGATATATATACATATATATATACATATATATATATATATATACATATATATATATATATATATATATATATATATATATATATATATATATATATATATATATATATATATATATATGAAATACTTGACTTGGTGAATTCTAGCTGTCAATATACTCCTCCCCTCTTAACCACGCCCCCAACCACGCCCCGCCCCACCCCCGACCACGCCCCCACCCCCCTCCTCCCGAAATCGGAGGTCTCAAGGTTGGCAAGTATGAATTATAGCGACATTAGCTCGGATTCAGACTCGGATTTCAGCGGCTTAAGCGATTCAACAGATTACGCATGTATTGAAACGGATGGTTGTAGTGTGGAGGCAGGTAGCGAAAACGAAATTGAAGAAGAAACTGAAGCTATTGAACCATATCGGTTTGAACCGTATGCAAGCGAAACCGACGAAAACGACACGACGGCCAGCGACACGGGAGAAAGCGAGGACGAATTCGGCGATCGCCTTCTAACCAACGATTGGTATGTGTTTGTTTGGCATTAAAGGAAACTAACAACTATGAACTAGGTTTACAGCATATGAAATACATTTGGCAACAACATGCACTTTGAGAGTGCAGACAGCCCAATTTTCATCAATTAATAAATTCTGTAGACATACCCTCATGTCAGCAGGCCAGGGAAGCTAGGGTCGATATTCTTCTCTTGATCATCTTCGGGACGGTGTGAGCCAAGACATCCAGGGGGTTTAGCTCGCTCGTCTGCTCGACCCCCGGACTGTTGAACAATTTAAGCTGTACATCAAGCAAGAATGGGAAAGAATTCCACTTCAAAAATGTGTCTCCTCTAGAGATACGCGGTTTGCAGACACAACCGCGGAGTCCGCGGATTATCCGCGGGTCGGGCGGTTGAAATAAAAAAAAAAAAAGATTTTATCCGCGGGTCGGGTCGGGCGGTTGAAATAAAAAAAAATTAGATTTTAAATAGATTCAGGCGGGTGGCAGTTAAACCAATTGGGAAATATATATACATAGTTAAATGTTGTTACCCACATACGAAAAACGAGCAGGCACCTGCAGCATATGCCACAACAGAAGAAAAAAAAGAAAAGAGATGGACACTTTTACGGAGCGGAGAAGGCCCCCGACGCCTCGCCGGGGGAAGGGGCCTGGGGCCCCACCGGGAGCCGTAGCTGAGGCAATCCGCGAGAAGGGCCCGACGCACGTCCGGGGTCACCACCGCGCCCACCGCACCGACACCCCACCTCGTCCGCCTTCGCCGCGGCCGGCGTCACGGGCAGCAGGTAAGCAGCTTACCTGCCCGCCACCCCCGTGGCCGGGGGCTCATAACAGGGGTCACTCCGCGCGCTCCGCCCGCACAGCTTACCTGCCCGCCACCCCTGTTGCCGGGGGCGCGTAACAGGGGTCACTCCGCGCGCAGTGCGCTCACGAAAGGGGTGGGGCTCACTCTGGTTGATATAGACAGCAGGACGGTGGCCATGGAAGTCGGAACCCGCTAAGGAGTGTGTAACAACCCACCTGCCGAATCAACTAGCCCTGAAAATGGATGGCGCTGGAGCGTCGGGCCCATATACCCGGCCGTCGCCGGCAGCGAGACGCGCTTGGAGGTGCACTCAGCGCGGCTCCCATATGATTGCGCACTGGTGTGCGTCTGGGTCGTGACAGCGTGGCACGCGAATGTCTGTGCTGCATTGGATCAGTCTCCTTTCTTTAACAGGCAAAAGCTTTATAACCTCACTAATGCCTTGCATCGTCTATATTAGATATATAACAACGGACGGGTGCGGGTGGGTGCGGTTCTGATCAAATGTTAAATCGTGTGGATGGCGGATGGTTGACGACTTTCTGATGCGTTTGCGGATGAAATAATTGCCTATCCGCGCATCTCTAGTAGTTACTAACAGCGGTTTTCTGAAGTATAGTATCGGTGCCCAAGACATGGGTAACTTACACATCTGTGAAGGCGCCATCAATGCTGAAAGGTACATACAAAGCCACGTGTTCCAACAGCGTGGCTTCATAGTAAAAGAGAGCGGGTACTAGACTGGCCTGCGGGTCTAAAATGTGTGGCGCATTATGAAGCCTAAAATAGCACAACGGAGACCCCCGGACTGTTGAACAACTTAAGCTGTACATCAAGCAAGAATGGGAAAGAATTCCACTTCAAAAATGTGTCTCCTCTAGAGATACGCGGTTTGCGGACACAACCGCGGAGTCCACGGATTATCCGCGGGTCGGGCGGTTGAAAAAAAAAAAAAAAAGATTTTATCCGCGGGTCGGGTCGGGCGGTTGAAATAAAAAAAACAATTTTTTTTAAATAGATTCAGGCGGGTGGCAGTTAAACCAATTGGGAAATATATATACATAGTTAAATGTTGTTACCCACATACGAAAAACGAGCAGGCACCTGCAGCATATGCCACAACAGAAGAAAAAAAAGAAAAGAGATGGACACTTTTACGGAGCGGAGAAGGCCCCCGACGCCTCGCCGGGGTCCGGGACCGAGGCCCCTTCCCCCGAGAGGGCCCCACCGGGAGCCGTAGCTGAGGCAATCCGTGAGAAGGGCCCGACGCACGTCCAGGGTCACCACCGCGCCCACCGCACCGACACCCCGCCTCGTCCGCCTTCGCCGCGGCCGGCGTCACGCGCAGCAGGTAAGCAGCTTACCTGCCCGCCACCCCCGTGGCCGGGGGCTCGTAACAGGGGTCACTCCGCGCGCTCCGCCCGCGCAGCTTACCTGCCCGCCACCCCTGTTGCCGGGGGCGCGTAACAGGGGTCACTCCGCGCGCAGTGCGCTCACGAAAGGGGTGGGGCTCACCCTGGTTGATATAGACAGCAGGACGGTGGCCATGGAAGTCGGAACCCGCTAAGGAGTGTGTAACAACCCACCTGCCGAATCAACTAGCCCTGAAAATGGATGGCGCTGGAGCGTCGGGCCCATATACCCGGCCGTCGCCGGCAGCGAGACGCGCTTGGAGGTGCGCTCAGCGCGGCTCCCATATGATTGTGCACTGGTGTGCGTCTGGGTCGTGACAGCGTGGCACGCGAATGTCTGTACTGCATTGGATCAGTCTCCTTTCTTTAACAGGCAAAAGCTTTATAACCTCACTAATGCCTTGCATCGTCTATATTAGATATATAACAACGGGCGGGTGCGGGCGGATGCGGTTCTGATCAAATGTTAAATCGGGTGGATGGCGGATGGTTGGCGACTTTCTGATGCGTTTGCGGATGAAATAATTGCCTATCCGCGCATCTCTAGTAGTTACTAACAGCGGTTTTCTGAAGTATAGTATCGGTGCCCAAGACATGGGTAACTTACACATCTGTGAAGGCGCCATCAATGCTGAAAGGTACATACAAAGCCACGTGTTCCAACAGCGTGGCTTCATAGTAAAAGAGTGCGGGTACTAGACTGGCCTGCGGGTCTAAAATGTGTGGCGCATTATGAAGCCTAAAATAGCACAACGGAGACCCCCGGACTGTTGAACAACTTAAGCTGTACGTCAAGCAAGAATGGGAAAGAATTCCACTTCAAAAATGTGTCTCCTCTAGAGATACGCGGTTTGCGGACACAACCGCGGAGTCCACGGATTATCCACGGTTCGGGCGGTTGAAATAAAAATATATATATTTTATCCGCGGGTCGGGTCGGGCGGTTGAAATAAAAAAAAATTAGATTTTAAATAGATTCAGGCGGGTGGCAGTTAAACCAATTGGGAAATATATATACATAGTTAAATGTTGTTACCCACATACGAAAAACGAGCAGGCACCTGCAGCATATGCCACAACAGAAGAAGAAAAAAAAAAGAGATGGACACTTTTACGGAGCGGAGAAGGGACGCCTCGCCGGGGTCCGGGACCGAGGCCCCTTCCCCCGAGAGGGCCCCACCGGGAGCCGTAGCTGAGGCGATCCGCGAGAAGGGCCCGACGCACGTCCAGGGTCACCACCGCACCGACACCCCGCCTCGTCCGCCTTCGCCGCGGCCGGCGTCACAGGCAGCAGGTAAGCAGCTTACCTGCCCGCCACCCCCGTGGCCGGGGGCTCGTAACAGGGGTCACTCCGCGCGCTCCGCCCGCGCAGCTTACCTGCCCGCCACCCCTGTTGCCGGGGGCGCGTAACAGGGGTCACTCCGCGTGCAGTGCGCTCACGAAAGGGGTGGGGCTCACCCTGGTTGATATAGACAGCAGGACGGTGGCCATGGAAGTCGGAACCCGCTAAGGAGTGTGTAACAACCCACCTGCCGAATCAACTAGCCCTGAAAATGGATGGCGCTGGAGCGTCGGGCCCATACCCGGCCGTCGCCGGCAGCGAGACGCGCTTGGAGGTGCGCTCAGCGCGGCTCCCATATGATTGCGCACTGGTGTGCGTCTGGGTCGTGACAGCGTGGCACGCGAATGTCTGTACTGCATTGGATCAGTCTCCTTTCTTTAACAGGCAAAAGCTTTATAACCTCACTAATGCCTTGCATCGTCTATATTAGATATATAACAACGGGCGGGTGCGGGCGGGTGCGGTTCTGATCAAATGTTACATCGGGTGGATGGCGGATGGTTGACGACTTTCTGATGCGGTTGCGGATGAAATAATTGCCTATCCGCGCATCTCTAGTAGTTACTAACAGCGGTTTTCTGAAGTATAGTATCGGTGCCCAAGACATGGGTAACTAACACATCTGTGAAGGCGCCATCAATGCTGAAAGGTACATACAAAGCCACGTGTTCCAACAGCGTGGCTTCATAGTAAAAGAGAGCGGGTACTAGACTGGCTTGCGGGTCTAAAATGTGTGGCGCATTATGAAGCCTAAATTAGCACAACGGAGACCCCCGGACTGTTGAACAACTTAAGCTGTACATCAAGCAAGAATGGGAAAGAATTCCACTTCAAAAATGTGTCTCCACTAGAGATGCGCGGTTTGCGGACACAACCGCGGAGTCCACGGATTATCCGCGGGTCGGGCGGTTGAAAAAAAAAAAAAAAAGATTTTATCCGCGGGTCGGGTCGGGCGGTTGAAATAAAAAAAAATTAGATTTTAAATAGATTCAGGCGGGTGGCAGTTAAACCAATTGGGAAATATATATACATAGTTAAATGTTGTTACCCACATACGAAAAACGAGCAGGCACCTGCTGCATATGCCACAACAGAAGAAGAAAAAAAAAAAGAGATGGCAACGCCGGCAGCAAACGTGGTACGCAACAAACTAAAAAAGGGAATACTAAAGACCAGGGGAAAAAAAGGCCAGAAAAGTTCAGCGTGGACTCGTTTTTATGAGGTTGTAAATCAGGATGATAGTAATGCTGGCTACGTGATTTGCAAGAGCTGCGACGCTGTTTATGTCTGCGACAGTCACAAAACCGGGACATCTAACATGGTGCATCACATTTGTGCAAAACCCCCGAATCTCCACAAACACCCTGAGCATGAGCAGTTTCGTCCACCGTGATCCCAGAAGAGTGCCACAGTGTGGGGTGTGGTCTCTCGCTGGCTTGGGGTCTGGCTGTCCCCTGCTTTTCTCGTGCACTGTCCTCTGACGGGTGCGTCTGTCTGCGGCCTGCTGCTGGCCCTTGTGGGCGGTACGGTGGGTCGGGCTCTGGGGTTCCTGTCGCTGGCCGGCTTGGCTGCGTGGGGGCTGTGGTCCCTGGTTCCCTGGGCACCACGCCTCCTGTTTGTGGGTTGGGCTCTCGGGGGTGATGGGGCCGTGCTCTGGCTCCCACGCACTCTGGGAGTCGAATGTATTGTACATGCAAATTCACATATGCTCACATACGTACATAGGTACCTACGCTCCCACATACATACACAAATACAGTACATATTTACCTACCTAATGTTCGTACATCCACACGCACATTCAATATACAAACATACACAAACACATACTGTACATATACATTCACTGTACAAACACATATACACATTCTGTACATATACATTCATTGTACAAACACATATACACATTCTGTACATATACAAGTACATATGCATACTTACACTCATGAACATAATCACGTTTCATCAAACATATATTAACGTTGTTGCCCTAGGGTAAACTGGGTGTAACACATGGCACACTGACAAAGCTTAACCTATTGTGACTATAACAATCTACAAGGTTAATGTAGGTTGCTTCTCTTTCTCCCCCTCCATTTTTCTGCATTCTTTCGTATCTCAAGTTATCATTACGTATATGTATTGTTGCATTTAAACAACTGTATTGTTGATAATAAAGGTAAATTATTGGTATTGTTCATTATCAATAGCGCTATTTCTATTGGTATTTGTATTGATCCATTTGTAGTGTAATAATGCTCATTGTCATTTCTGTATTATTTTTTATTTTTCGCTAACTGCTTATTTGCTATTACTTTTACCATCATATTTGTACATGTCATATTTGCTGATGTTGCTCTATTGTTGTTGTTGTTGTTGTTGTTTGCTGTTGTTGTTTTTGTCTCTCTGTCTAATCCCCCTCTTGTCCCCACAATTTCCCCCTCTGTCTTCTTTTTTTTTTCTCTTTCTATCCCCTCCTGCTCCGGCCCGGCTGCACTAAATGATAATATAAATACATTTAATAAAGTCAAATACAAATAAGGCAACAAGAGAAGTATCCTACACTTCTCTTTTGTAAAGTAAATCTGAACAGCCGACATGGGCATCTACATCAACTATATGATTTGCCTGAGAAGCTGGACAGGACACAAAAAAAAAAGAAGAAAAAAAAAAGAAGAAGAAGAGTGCCACAGGATGTTAAAACAAGATAGAACGCATTGAATGTCTGTGCTGCATTGGATCAGTCTCCTTTCTTTAACAGGCAAAAGCTTTATAACCTCACTAATGCCTTGCATCGTCTATATTAGATATATAACAATGGGCGGGTGGCGGATGGCGGGCGGGTGCGGTTTTGATTAAATGTTAGTTCGGGTGGATGGCGGATGGTTGACGACTTTTGTGATGCGGTTGCGGATGAAATAATTGCCAATCCGCGCATCTCTAGTCTCCTCAGTTCCCAAACCTTTACTGAGTGTTGTTAAAAGGAAAGGCCATGTAACACAGTGGTAAAAATGCCTTTTTTGCAATGTGTTGCAGCCATTAAATTCCAAGTTAATGCTTATTTGCAAAAAAAAATGAAGTTTCTCAGTGTGAACGTGAAATATCTTGTCTTTGCAGTCTATTCAATTGAATATAAGTTGAAAAGGATTCGTTGTATTCTCTTTTTTATTTACCATTTACACAACGTGACAACTTCACCGCTTTTGGCTTTTGTACATATCAGTTTCCGAGATTAAAAGCTGTGAAAAATTGGAGATCTCTGAATTAAAAAAGAAAAAAAAAATTCCATAGCCTTTCGGGGTTCTACGCGTTCTTCACAAACAACACTGTGGGAGAAATAAAGCGCTTTCAGACCGAGAAAGGTTCCGTCACTTCACTCTGGGAAGGAAAGTGTCATTCTCCTTTTCCACACAATCTCTCATGGCGCCCTCTCCGTGGCCTTCGCCCCCCCCCCCCCCCCCCCCCCCCCCCCGGCCTGCAGGACGTGTCGCCAGACCACGGCGCCGTATCATCCGGCCGACGTGATGATGGCGGCGCAAAGTACTTGTCCACGCACCTGGAACAAGGCGCCCTCAGCTCGCCACCCCCGACACCTGCTCCCACTCAGACTGTGCCGCGACTCCACCGTTTCCACCATTGTCGGAGGCGCCGCTCGAGGTGCGAGGGTTCGATGCCGTGATTTAATTGATAACATTTAAAGTGAGTGAGTGATTTCATCTTGCACACGTCAATCTGTATTTGCATTTTCAACTCTGCTTACATTCCCTATGCTAGACATGTTCTCTTTTCGAAGTAAAAAAAAAACTGCTAGCAAGAGGCAGCTAACAATGCATCACCTATAAAGCCCTCTAAAAACATCCAACAAAAGTTTTACACACATGCTTTATGATAGCATGTAATACCGTGACTCTAAGCCACTACTTTTTCCCTACGCTTTGAACCCTGCGGCTTATAAAACTGTGTGGCTAATTAAAAAGTTAAAGCATCCCATGATTTTTCAAACACACACTAGGCGTGGCGAAATTATTCTCTGCATCACCCTTGATCACCCCCTGGGAGGTGAGGGGAGCAGTGAGCAGCAGCGGTGATTTAACCCCCAATTCCAACCCTTGATGCTGAGTGCCAAGCAGGGAAGTAACGGGTCCCATTCTTATAGTCTTCGGTATGACTCTGCCGGGGTTTGAACTCACGACCTACCCATCTCAGGGCAGATGTTTCCTTTGGTAAAGCCATAATGCAAATATAGTTTTAAAAAAGAACAAGCAAAGACAAATCCCACTAAAAACATCCAACAAAAGTTTTACACACATGCTTAATGATAGCATGTAATAACGTGAATTCCTGACTCTAAGCCACTACTTTTTTCCCTACGCTTTGAACCATGCGGCTTATAAAAACCGCGCGGCAAATTATGGATTTTCCTTCGCTAAAGCCATAATGCAAATAGTTTACACAAAAAGACACTGAATAGGTGTGTTATTGTTTGTGCTATTGCGCCATCTTTTGGACGTTTTTGCTCACTGCGGGTGCTGCATCACCGTTCTGTTTAGACAGTCTTTGAGCCGTCCATCGCGTTTCTACTCGCGTGGATTCTTCATTCATCACTCTAAGAAACGTTTGCAGGTTCTACAATACAACTAAAACAATTCGCTGGGCCTAACAAAGCCCACTAAAAACATCCAACAAAAGTTGTATACACATGCTTTATGATAGCATGTAATAATGTGGAATTCCGGACTCAAAGTCACTGCTTTTTTTCCCTACGCTTTGAACCCTGCAGCTTATAAAATCGCGTTGCTAATTATGGATTTCCCTTGGGTAAAACAATAATGCAAATAGTTAAAAAAAAAACAATCAAAGACACTGAATAGGTGTGTTATTGTTTGTGCTATTGCGCCATCTTTTGGACGTTTTTGCTCACTGCGGGTGCTGCCTTACCCTCCTATTTAGACGGAGCTTTCAACCGGGAGTACCATTTGACGTTCCGTCTTTGAGCCGTCCATCGCGTTTCTACTCATGTGGATTCTTCGTTGGTCACTCTAAGAAAGGTGTGTAGGTTCTACAATACAACTAAAACAATTCACCGATATAATTCCCATTACCTGCATTTTTAGCCGCCTCGTGCAAGCAGTTGTTTACTATGTAGAAGGCACATTAAAGGGAATACAGATTGTGGATGGTGGGTACAATTCTAAAACTACTAGTCGACCCTTTTTGGCTTTGGGCACCAAACTCACCAGGGGGAAGGAGATAGACTTTCAAAATAAGAGTGTGGTTGTTATGCAGTTATAATATTCCCAATGAAGTCACCCTGGCTTTTTTTTTGTGTGTGTTTCCTTTTACGGCGTAACTAATCGTGACATTTAATGAGCTTGAGGCATGACAAGACGTGGAGGTTTACATGTGGGGCTGCTTTGTGGTGTGCACAAACACAAGAAGGTGAATTCAGGGGTTAGGATTAAATGACACCGCTTTCTTCCTGCTCCTTTTCGGACATGTTGGGATGAAGGTATTGGACTTATGTGAGGTAGCATGATGTAATTGTGTGCATTTTGATAGTAGGCCAATATAGCTAATATAGACACTTACATCATGTGTTGCCTTCATTATAACACTTATATAAGACGTTCAAAGTCATTTTGATAGTAGGCTAATATAGCTAATATGGACACTTACATCATGTGTTGCCTTCATTATAACACTTATATAAGACTTTTAATGTCATTTTGATAGTAGGCTAATGTAGCTAATATAGACACTTACATCATGTGTTGCCTTCATTATAACACTTATATAAGACTTTTAAAGTCATTTTGATAGTAGGCTAATATAGACACTTACATCATGTGTTGTCTTCATTATAACACTTATATAAGACTTTTAAAGTCATTTTGATAGTAGGCTAATATAGCTAATATAGACACTTACGTCACGTGTTGCCTTCATTATAACACGCATATAACACTTTTAAAGTCATTTTGATAGTAGGCTAATATAGACACTTACATCATGTGTTGTCTTCATTATAACACTTATATAAGACGTTCAAAGTAATTTTGATAGTAGGCTAATATAAACACTTACATCATGTGTTGCCTTCATAATAACACTTATATAAGACTTTTAAAGTCATTTTGATAGTAGGCTAATATAGACACTTACATCATGTGTTGCCTTCATTATAACACTTATATACAACTTTTAAAGTCATTTTGATAGTAGGCTAATATAGACACTTACATCATGTGTTGCCTTCACTATAACACTTATTTAAGACTTTTTAAAGTCAGTTTGATAGTAGGCTAATATAACTAATATAGACACTTGCATCATGTGTTGCCTTCATTATAACACTTATATAATATGTTTTACAATTATTTTGAAAGTAGGCTAATATAGCTAATATAGGCACTCATATCATGTGTTGCCTTCATTATAACATTTATATAAGACGTGTAAAGTCATTGTTATAGTAGGCTTATATATCTATTATAGACACTTACATCAAGTGTTGTCTTCATTATAACACTTATATAAGACTTTTATAGTCATTTTTATAGTAGGCTAATATAACTAATATAGACACTTACATCATGTGTTGCCTTCACTATAACACTTATTTAAGACTTTTTAAAGTCAGTTTGATAGTAGGCTAATATAACTAATATAGACACTTACATCATGTGTTGCCTTCATTATAACACTTATATAATATGTTTTACATTTATTTTGAAAGTAGGCTAATATAGCTAATATAGGCACTCACATCATGTGTTGCCTTCATTATAACACTTATATAAGACTTTTAAAGTCATTTTGATAGTAGGCTAATATAGACACTTACATCAAGTGTTGTCTTCATTATAACACTTATATAAGACTTTTATAGTCATTTTTATAGTAGGCTAATATAGCTATTATAGACACTTACATCATGTGTTGTCTTCATTATAACACTTATATAAGACTTTTAAAGTCATTTTGATAGTAGGTTAATATAGCTAATATAGACACTTACGTCACGTGTTGCCTTCATTATAACACGCATATAACACTTTTAAAGTCATTTTGATAGTAGGCTAATATAGACACTTACATCATGTGTTGTCTTCATTATAACACTTATATAAGACTTTTAAAGTCATTTTGATAGTAGGCTAATATAGCTAATATAGACACTTACATCATGTGTTGCCTTCATTATAACACTTATATAAGACTTTTAAAGTAATTTTGATAGTAGGCTAATATAAACACTTACATCATGTGTTGCCTTCATTATAACACTTATATACGACTTTTAAAGTCATTTTGATAGTAGGCTAATATAGACACCTACACCATGTGTTGTTTTCATTATAACACTTATATAAGACTTTTAAAGTCATTTTGATAGTAGGCTAATATAGACACTTACATCATGTGTTGCCTTCATTATAACACTTATATAAGACTTTTAAAGTAATGTTGATAGTAGGCTAATATAGCTAAAATAGACACTTACATCATGTGTTGCCTTCATTATAACACTTATATAAGACTTTTAAAGTAATTTTGATAGTAGGCTAATATAGCTAATATAGACACTTACATCATGTGTTGCCTTCATTATAACACTTATATAAGACTTTTAAAGTAATTTTGATAGTAGGCTAATATAAACACTTACATCATGTGTTGCCTTCATTATAACACTTATATAAGACTTTTAAAGTAATTTTGATAGTAGGCTAATATAAACACTTACATCATGTGTTGCCTTCATTATAACACTTATATACGACTTTTAAAGTCATTTTGATAGTAGGCTAATATAGACACCTACACCATGTGTTGTTTTCATTATAACACTTATATAAGACTTTTAAAGTCATTTTGATAGTAGGCTAATATAGACACTTACATCATGTGTTGCCTTCATTATAACACTTATATACAACTTTTAAAGTCATTTTGATAGTAGGCTAATATAGACACTTACATCATGTGTTGCCTTCACTATAACACTTATTTAAGACTTTTTAAAGTCAGTTTGATAGTAGGCTAATCTAACTAATATAGACACTTGCATCATGTGTTGCCTTCATTATAACACTTATATAATATGTTTTACAATTATTTTGAAAGTAGGCTAATATAGCTAATATAGGCACTCACATCATGTGTTGCCTTCATTATAACATTTATAAAAGACTTTTAAAGTCATTGTTATAGTAGGCTTATATATCTATTATAGACACTTACATCAAGTGTTGTCTTCATTATAACACTTATATAAGACTTTTATAGTCATTTTTATAGTAGGCTAATATAGCTATTATAGACACTTACATCATGTGTTGTCTTCATTATAAGACTTATATAAGACTTTTAAAGTCATTTTGATAGTTGGCTAATATAGACACTTACATCATGTGTTGCCTTCATTATAACACTTATATAAGACTTTTAATGTCATTTTGATAGTAGGCTAATGTAGCTAATATAGACACTTCCATCATGTGTTGCCTTCATTATAACACTTATATGTGACTTTTAAAGTCATTTTCATAGTAGGCTAATATAGACACTTACATCATGTGTTGCCTTCACTATAACACTTATTTAAGACTTTTTAAAGTCAGTTTGATAGTAGGCTAATATAACTAATATAGACACTTACATCATGTGTTGACTTCATTATAACACTTATATAATATGTTTTACATTATTTTGATAGTAGGCTAATATAGCTAATATAGACACTTACATCATGTGTTGCCTTCATTATAACACTTATATATGACTTTTAAAGTCATTTTGATAGTAGGCTAATATAGACACTTACATCATGTGTTGCCTTCACTATAACACTTATTTAAGACTTTTTGAAGGCAGTTTGATAGTAGGCTAATATAGCTAATATAAACACTTACATCATGTGCTGTCTTCATTATAACACTTATATAAGACTTTTAATGTCATTTTGATAGTAGGCTAATGTAGCTAATATAGACACTTACATCATGTGTTGCCTTCATTATAACACTTATATATGACTTTTAAAGTCATTTTGATAGTAGGCTAATATAGACACTTACATCATGTGTTGCCTTCATTATAACACTTATAAACAACTTTTAAAGTCATTTTGATAGTAGGCTAAAATAGACACTTACATCATGTGTTGCCTTCACTATAACACTTATATAAGACTTTTTAAAGTCAGTTTGATAGTAGGCTAATCTAACTAATATAGACACTTGCATCATGTGTTGCCTTCACTATAACACTTATTTAAGACTTTTTAAAGTCAGTTTGATAGTAGGCTAATCTAACTAATATAGACACTTACATCATGTGTTGTCTTCATTATAACACTTATATAAGACTTGTAAAGTCATTTTGATAGTAGGCTAATATAGACACCTACATCATGTGTTGTCTTCATCATAACACGTATATAAGACTTGTAAAGTCATTTTGATAGTAGGCTAATATAGATACTTACATCATGTGTTGCCTTCATTATAACACTTATATACGACTTTTAAAGTCATTCTGATAGTAGGCTAATATAGACACTTACATCATGTGTTGCCTTCACTATAACACTTATTTAAGACTTTATAAAGTTATTTTGATAGTAGGCTAATATAGCTAATATAGACACTTACATCATGTGTTGCCTTCATTATAACACTTATATAAGACTTTTAATGTCATTTTGATAGTAGGCTAATGTAGCTAATATAGACACTTACATCATGTGTTGCCTTCATTATAACACTTATATGTGACTTTTAAAGTCATTTTCATCGTAGGCTAATATAGACACTTACATCATGTGTTGCCTTCACTATAACACTTATTTAAGACTTTTTAAAGTCAGTTTGATAGTAGGCTAATATAACTAATATAGACACTTACATCATGTGTTGACTTCATTATAACACTTATATAATATGTTTTACATTATTTTGATAGTAGGCTAATATAGCTAATATAGACACTTACATCATGTGTTGCCTTCATTATAACACTTATATATGACTTTTAAAGTCATTTTGATAGTAGGCTAATATAGACACTTACATCATGTGTTGCCTTCACTATAACACTTATTTAAGACTTTTTGAAGGCAGTTTGATAGTAGGCTAATATAGCTAATATAGACACTTACATCATGTGCTGTCTTCATTATAACACTTATATAAGACTTTTAATGTCATTTTGATAGTAGGCTAATGTAGCTAATATAGACACTTACATCATGTGTTGCCTTCATTATAACACTTATATATGACTTTTAAAGTCATTTTGATAGTAGGCTAAAATTGACACTTACATCATGTGTTCCCTTCACTATAACACTTATTTAAGACTTTTTAAAGTCAGTTTGATAGTAGGCTAATCTAACTAATATAGACACTTACATCATGTGTTGTCTTCATTATAGCACTTATATAAGACTTTTAAAGTCATTTTGATAGTAGGCTAATATAGACACCTACATCATGTGTTGTCTTCATCATAACACGTATATAAGACTTGTAAAGTCATTTTGATAGTAGGCTAATATAGATACTTACATCATGTGTTGCCTTCATTATAACACTTATATACGACTTTTAAAGTCATTCTGATAGTAGGCTAATATAGACACTTACATCATGTGTTGCCTTCACTATAACACTTATTTAAGACTTTATAAAGTTATTTTGATAGTAGGCTAATATAGCTATTATAGACACTTACATCATGTGTTGCCTTCATTATAACACTTATATAAGACTTTTAATGTCATTTTGATAGTAGGCTAATGTAGCTAATATAGACACTTACATCATGTGTTGCCTTCATTATAACACTTATATGTGACTTTTAAAGTCATTTTCATAGTAGGCTAATATAGACACTTACATCATGTGTTGCCTTCACTATAACACTTATTTAAGACTTTTTAAAGTCAGTTTGATAGTAGGCTAATATAACTAATATAGACACTTACATCATGTGTTGACTTCATTATAACACTTATATAATATGTTTTACATTTATTTTGATAGTAGGCTAATATAGCTAATATAGACACTTACATCATGTGTTGCCTTCATTATAACACTTATATATGACTTTTAAAGTCATTTTGATAGTAGGCTAATATAGACACTTACATCATGTGTTGCCTTCACTATAACACTTATTTAACATTTTTAAAGTCATTTTGTTAGTAGGCTAATATAGCTAATATAGACACTTACGTCACGTGTTGCCTTCATTATAACACGTATGTAATACTTTTAAAGTCACTTTGATAGTAGGCTAATATAGACACTTACATCATGTGTTGTCTTCATTATAACACTTATATAAGACTTTTAAAGTCAGTTTGATAGTAGGCTAATATAGCTAATATAGACACTTACATCATGTGTTGCCTTCATTATAACACTTATATAAGACTTTTAATGTCATTTTGATAGTAGGCTAACATAGACACTTACATCATGTGTTGCCCTCATTATAACACTTAAATAATATTTTTTTACATTTATTTTGATAGTAGGCTAATATAGCTAATATAGACACTTACATCATGTGTTGTCGTCATTATAACACTTATATAAGACTTTTCATTTTTTTGCGACTCCAGGCAGATTAGTTTTTTTGGTCCACTGTGGCTCTTTCAACATTTCCAGTTGCCAACACCCGGTCTAGAGTCACACACAGGACTATGAATTTGACGCTAAAAAATGAATGATGTCTGATTGAAGACACTAAACGCTGGGCGACATTAAATTGAAACGTTCCAACCATTCCCTAAATAATAACGACACAACGACATCAGCGTGAAGCTTTGCCTTCTCACCCCGAAGACGTCCTTGCAATTACCGCAGGCACGTCGTCGGCAACACGCCGTCTTGACATGTGTTCTGTCAGGAGCAGAATGAGACGGGCGGGAGTAAATCCCTTCCGTGTTCTGCTGGTAATCCCGTGTCTGCCTTGAGACAGGCTATGGAGACTTAGCTCGCATGTGAATCGATAAGACTATTTGCTCGCTTCTTATCGTGTCGCTTATCAACTGTCGTAGAAACCCAAACGGGTGGAATTCACATAAATCTTCCAAGGTGACGTGGATCTAGCGATCATGGATCTACTCCAAAACTAAAATGGTCAGTTGACGTGTGGATGATGAAATCTCATCTTCTTATCCAAAGCATCCCGGGATATAAACCGAGGCTGAGGACAAAGCAGCTCCAGGATGACAAGATCTTCTGGAAACCAGAGAAAAACCAAAGCTTGCAGGATTATTATTATTTTTTCTTAAATGGTTATCTTGACAGATTATATGCGTGTTTATTTGTTTTGATCAACTTTGCAGTCTCGGAACAAACAGCTACGGCCACGTGATGCCGTACAAGCCATTGGTACCGCTCCTAGTTGGTTGATTCCAGTGGAAACCGTTTCACCGCCAGGACACCTTAACTAGTCGGCCAAGATCCAGTTTCTCTTTAAGTATCCATCCATCCATCCATCTTCTTCCGCTTATCCGAGGTCGGGTCGCGGGGACAGCAGCCTAAGCAGGGAAGCCCAGACTTCCCTCTCCCCAGCCACTTCGTCCAGCTCCTCCCGGGGGATCCCGAGGCGTTCCCAGGCCAGCCGGGAGACATAGTCTTCCCAACGTGTCCTGGGTCTTCCTCGTGGCCTCCTACCGGTCGGACATGCCCTAAACACCTCCTTAGGGAGGCGCTCGGGTGGCATCCTGACCAGATGCCCGAACCACCTCATCTGGCTCCTCTCGATGTGGAGGAGCAGCGGCTTTACTTTGAGCTCCCCCCGGATGACAGAGCTTCTCACCCTATCTCTAAGGGAGAGCCCCGCCACCCGGCGGAGGAAACTCATTTCGGCCGCTTGTACCCGTGATCTTGTCCTTTCGGTCATGACCCAAAGCTCATGACCATAGGTGAGGATGGGAACGTAGATCGACCGGTAAATTGAGAGCTTTGCCTTCCGGCTCAGCTCCTTCTTCACCACAACGGATCGATACAGCGTCCGCATTACTGAAGACGCCGCACCGATCCGCCTGTCGATCTCACGATCCACTCTTCCCTCACTCGTGAACAAGACTCCGAGGTACTTGAACTCCTCCACTTGGGGCAAGATCTCCTCCCCAACCCGGAGATGGCACTCCACCCTTTTCCGGACTTTAAGTATCATTCTTGGAAAATGGCCTTGCAAATATATATCTGCCACCTAATCGACATTTTGCTCTGCTTCTTTATTAGTTAAAAAAGTGAGTGCCGATGATTTCTCCGCTGGCCGGGTGTGGCTCCGGTGCCACGTTCTGCTTTCGTAAATCACAACTTGTGATTGGCTACTTGGGAGTGACAAGCGAGTATCCAATCACAGTCAAGTTCAACGTAAGGCTACCTAGATGGGCTACTGTCAACAACTTGTTGTCATGTCTTGTGATCATGTCTAGTTTAGTTATGTTCTGTTTGGTTAAAACTCCATAGCTCCTGTTTTTTTTAATGCATCCTTGTTTGTTTTGTCACCATGACGACCATTAGTTTCACCTGTCTCACGTGTTGGACTCATGCACCTGTTTTCAATCATCACATGACTATTTAAGCCTGTAGTTGCCAGGTAGTCGGCCTGGCGTCATCACTCTGATTATGCTCATTCCATGCCATAGTCCCATGCTCATTCCATGCCATAGTTCCATGCTCATTCCTTGCCATAGTTCCATGCTCATTCCATGCCATAGTTCCATGCCCATTCCATGTAATAGTTCCATGCTCATTCCATGCCATAGTTCCATGCTCATTCCATGCCATAGTTCCATGCTCATTCCATGCCATAGTTCCGTGCTCGATCCATGCTTTTTCAAGTAAGTTTTTGTTTATTCATGTCACGTTTAGCGAGTCTTTTGTTTCTTGCCCATAGTCTACATTATGTGCAGTTTTTTGTTCTTTAACTATTTTTGTGTCTCCGACTTGTGCGCGCCTTTTGTTTACACTTTTGAGAGTAATCATTAAATCATGTATTTACCTTCACGCCATGTCCGGTCCAATTCTTATGCATCTCGGGAAAACAATCGACGCAGGAAACTGCACCATAGTCCGAGTTATGACACTTGTGATCTGATTGGCTATCTGCCACATAATCGACATTTTGCTCTGCTTCTTTGTTGGTTAAAAAAAGTGAGGACCGCTGATTTCTCCGCTGGCCGGGTGTAGCTCCGGTGCCATTTTTTGCTTTCATAAATCACAACTTATAATTGGATACTTGGGAGTGACAAGTGAGTATCTTATCACAGTCAAGTTCAACGTAAGGCTACCTAGATGGGCTACTGTCAACAACTTGTTGTCATGTCTTGTGATCATGTCTAGTTTAGTTATGTTCTGTTTGGTTAAAACTCCATAGCTCCTGTTTTTTTTAATGCATCCTTGTTTGTTTTGTCACCATGACGACCATTAGTTTCACCTATCTCACGTGTTGGACTCATGCACCTGTTTTCATTCATCACATGACTATTTAAGCCTGTAGTTGCCAGGTAGTCGGCCTGGCGTCATCACTCTGATGATGCTCATTCCATGCCATAGTTCCATGCTCATTCCATGTCATAGTTCCATGCTCATTCCATGCCATAGTTCCATGCTCATTCCATGCCATAGTTCCATGCTCATTCCATGCCATAGTTCCGTGCTCGATCCATGCTTTTTCAAGTAATTTTTTGTTTATTCATGTCACGTTTAGCGAGTCTTTTGTTTCTTGCCCAAAGTCTACGTTATGTGCAGTTTTTTGTTCTTTAACTATTTTTGTGTCTCTGCCTTGTGCGCGCCTTTTGTTTACACTTTTGAGAGTAATCATTAAATCATGTATTTACCTTCACGCCATGTCCGGTCGAATTCTTATGCATCTCGGGAAAACAATCCACGCAGGAAACTGCACCATAGTCCGAGTTATGACACTTGTGATCTGATCGGCTATCGCAACTGTGTTAAAAAAGTGAGGACCGCTGATTTCTCCACTGGCCGGGTATGGCTCCGGTGCCATTTTTTGCTTTCATAAATCACAACTTATAATTGGATACTTGGGAGTGACAAGCGAGTATCCAATCACAGTCAAGTTCAACGTAAGGCTACCTGGATGGGCTACTGTCAACAACTTGTTGTCATGTCTTGTGATCATGTCTAGTTTAGTTATGTTCTGTTTGGTTAAAACTCCATAGCTCCTGTTTTTTTTAATGCATCCTTGTTTGTTTTGTCACCATGACGACCATTAGTTTCACCTGTCTCACGTGTTGGACTCATGCACCTGTTTTCATTCATCACATGACTATTTAAGCCTGTAGTTGCCAGGTAGTCGGCCTGGCGTCATCACTCTGATTATGCTCATTCCATGCCATAGTTCCATGTTCATTCCATGCCATAGTTCCATGCTCATTCCATGCCATAGTTCCATGCTCATTCCATGCCATAGTTCCATGCTCATTCCATGCCATAGTTCCGTGCTCGATCCATGCTTTTTCAAGTAAGTTTTTGTTTATTCATGTCACGTTTAGCGAGTGTTTTGTTTCTTGCCCATAGTCTACGTTATGTGCAGTTTTTTGTTCTTTAACTAGTTTTGTGTCTCCGCCTTGTGCGCACCTTTGTTTACACTTTTGAGAGTAATCATTAAATCATGTATTTACCTTCACGCCATGTCCGGTCCAATTCTTATGCATCTCGGGAAAACAATCCACGCAGGAAACTGCACCATAGTCCGAGTTATGACACTTGTCATCTGATCGGCTATCGCAACTGTGTTAAAAAAGTGAGGACCGCTGATTTCTCCGCTGGCCGGGTATGGCTCCGGTGCCATTTTTTGCTTTCATAAATCACAACTTATAATTGGATACTTGGGAGTGACAAGTGAGTATCTTATCACAGTCAAGTTCAACGTAAGGCTACCTAGATGGGCTACTGTCAACAACTTGTTGTCATGTCTTGTGATCATGTCTAGTTTAGTTATGTTCTGTTTGGTTAAAACTCCATAGCTCCTGTTTTTTAATGCATCCTTGTTTGTTTTGTCACCATGACGACCATTAGTTTCACCTGTCTCACGTGTTGGACTCATGCACCTGTTTTCATTCATCACATGACTATTTAAGCCTGTAGTTGCCAGGTAGTCGGCCTGGCGTCATCACTCTGATTATGCTCATTCCATGCCATAGTTCCATGCTCATTCCATGCCATAGTTCCATGCTCATTCCTTGCCATAGTTCCATGCTCATTCCATGCCATAGTTCCATGCTCGTTCCATGCCATAGTTCCATGCTCATTCCATGCCATAGTTCCATGCTCATTCCATGCCATAGTTCCGTGCTCGATCCATGCTTTTTCAAGTAAGTTTTTGTTTATTCATGTCACGTTTAGCGAGTCTTTCGTTTCTTGCCCATAGTCTACGTTATGTGCAGTTTTTTGTTCTTTAACTAGTTTTGTGTCTCCGCCTTGTGCGCGCCTTTTGTTTACACTTTTGAGAGTAATCATTAAATCATGTATTTACCTTCACGCCATGTCCGGTCCAATTCTTATGCATCTCGGGAAAACAATCCACGCAGGAAACTGCACCATAGTCCGAGTTATGACACTTGTGATCTGATCGGCTATCTGCCACATAATCGACATTTTGCTCTGCTTCTTTGTTGGTTAAAAAAGTGAGGACCGCTGATTTCTCCGCTGGCCGGGTCTGGCTCCGGTGCCATTTTTTGCTTTCATAAATCACAACTTATAATTGGATACTTGGGAGTGACAAGTGAGTATCTTATCACAGTCAAGTTCAATGTAAGGCTACCTAGATGGGCTACTGTCAACAACTTGTTGTCATGTCTTGTGATCATGTCTAGTTTAGTTATGTTCTGTTTGGTTAAAACTCCATAGCTCCTGTTTTTTTAATGCATCCTTGTTTGTTTTGTCACCATGACGACCATTAGTTTCACCTGTCTCACGTGTTGGACTCATGCACCTGTTTTCAATCATCACATGACTATTTTAGCCTGTAGTTGCCAGGTAGTCGGCCTGGCGTCATCACTCTGATTATGCTCATTCCATGCCATAGTTCCATGCTCATTCCATGCCATAGTTCCATGCTCATTCCATGCCATAGTTCCATGCTCATTCCATGCCATAGTTCCATGCTCATTCCATGCCATAGTTCCGTGCTCGATCCATGCTTTTTCAAGTAAGTTTTTGTTTATTCATGTCACGTTTAGCGAGTCTTTTGTTTCTTGCCCATAGTCTACGTTATGTGCAGTTTTTTGTTCTTTTAACTATTTTTGTGTCTCCGCCTTGTGCGCGCCTTTTGTTTACACTTTTGAGAGTAATCATTAAATCATGTATTTACCTTCACGCCATGTCCGGTCCAATTCTTATGCATCTCGGGAAAACAATCGACGCAGGAAACTGCACCATAGTCCGAGTTATGACACTTGTGATCTGATCGGCTATCTGCCACATAATCGACATTTTGCTCTGCTTCTTTGTTGGTTAAAAAAGTGAGGACCGCTGATTTCTCCACTGGCCGGGTATGGCTCCGGTGCCATTTTTTGCTTTCATAAATCACAACTTATAATTGGATACTTGGGAGTGACAAGTGAGTATCTTATCACAGTCAAGTTCAACGTAAGGCTACCTAGATGGGCTACTGTCAACAACTTGTTGTCATGTCTTGTGATCATGTCTAGTTTAGTTATGTTCTGTTTGGTTAAAACTCTATAGCTCCTGTTTTTTACGCATCCTTGTTTGTTTTGTCACCATGATGACCATTAGTTTCACCTGTCTCACGTGTTGGACTCATGCACCTGTTTTCAATCATCACATGACTATTTAAGCCTGTATTTGCCAGGTAGTCGGCCTGGCGTCATCACTCTGATTATGCTCATTCCATGCCATAGTCCCATGCTCGATCCATGCCATAGTTCCATGCTCATTCCATGCCATAGTTCCATGCTCATTCCATGCCATAGTTCCATGCTCATTCCATGCCATAGTTCCATGCTCGATCCATGCTTTTTCAAGTAAGTTTTTGTTTATTCATGTCACGTTTAGCAAGTCTTTTGTTTCTTGGCCATAGTCTACGTTATGTGCAGTTTTTGTTCTTTAGCTAGTTTTGTGTCTCCACCTTGTGCGCGCCTTTTGTTTACACTTTTGAGAGTAATCATTAAATCATGTATTTACCTTCACGCCATGTCCGGTCCAATTCTTATGCATCTCGGGAAAACAATCCACGCAGGAAACTGCACCACAGTCCGTGTTATGACACTTGTGATCTGATCGGCTATCGCAACTGTGTTAAAAAAGTGAGGACCGCTGATTTCTCCGCTGGCCGGGTATGGCTCCGGTGCCATTTTTTGCTTTCATAAATCACAACTTATAATTGGATACTTGGGAGTGACAAGTGAGTATCTTATCACAGTCAAGTTCAACGTAAGGCTACCTAGATGGGCTACTGTCAACAACTTGTGATCTGATCGGCTATCGCAACTGTCTGTTAACTGAATGTCTTCCGTTCGCTAAACTGCACAGCCACCGCTAACATTAGTTCAGAAGGCCTCCGGCAGAATTCAAATAGCGCTGGCAAATATATATCTGCCACCTAATTGATGTTTTGCTCTGCTTCTTTGTTGGTTAAAAAAGTGAGTACCGATGATTTCTCCGCTGGCCGGGTGTGGCTCCGGTGCCACTTTCTGCTTTCGTAAATCACAACTTGTGATTGGATACTTGTTAGTGACAAGTGAGTATCCAGTCACAGTCACGTTCAACGTAAGGCTACCTAGATGGGCTACTGTCAACAACCTGTGATCCGATCGGCTATCGCAACTGTCTGTTAACGGAACGTCTTCCGTTTGTTAAACTGCACATTCAGATAAGCCTCGGGCAGAATTCCCACAGCGTTGTCAACAAGCTAACTGAATTCTGATTGGATAAAAGCTCTAACGTAAAAACAGCAACACCGGACATGAAGAGAATATGATGAATAATTTGATATATGTATGGAAAGTCAAATAAAAATAAAATGAACTTTTGTCAATTTATGATCATGATTTATGTTAGGCCAGCAGAGAAGGCCCACCACTGTGATACATGCAGGAAGCCACCTACAGCTGCTTGCTTAATGAACAGCCCCTCACACACACACACACACACACACACACACACACACACACACACACACACACACACACACACACAGACACACACACACAGAGACAATAATTCTCCGAGCATGAACATTAAGATGTTGTAATTTTAGGGATAATTAGTTTGCCTGTCAGTTTTATGGCTGCACCTCGCGAGCAGCAAGATGAGACCTCGGAGACCTCCCGCCCCGGCACTCTCTGCCACTATTGTGTGTGGAGGAAATAAAATAAATAAAACGACGAGGGGCGGATATTCTAAGGCCTTATTTAAAAGAATAATTGACTTTATCTCTTCCATCTGTGATTTGGAATTGCAAAAGTCATCTCCGTTCAATGTCTCTTCCCAAAACGCTGTTGTTTCAAGATGGAAGGGATACGAGCGGTTTTAACGTCACAAGATAAGAGAGTGATCATCGAGATGCAATTTGTGAAGAAAAAACATAAACTACATGTTATGTTTTGCACATGGGCAGCAAAAGAAATATTTGGAATAAGATCCAAAAACAGTCTTCCTACAATATAACTTCTTGATTATGGTGTAATAATACCAGAGTTTACATCCATCTGGTAGCAAATAAAGTAACATTTTTTAATATGACACATTCCACACAACCTTCCCTGATCATGTTGCAGAAAAAAAATTCAACCAGCGCAAAAAATTCAACAAACACGGACACAAATAACACAACCTGCTCATTGAACTTTGTGGATATCATAAAAAAAAATCTACAAAAAAAAAAAAAAAGATATACAGATATTACCCTCATTTAAATCCATTACAAGGGATGATGGGAAAAATGCAAAACACTTTCTCCACAAGTATACATGTTTGGCGCATTTTAGCTCCTTGATATTTTTAAATGATTAAAAAACTTTAAGGAGGTCGTCACATAACCAGTTATAATAATATTATATATATATATATATATATATATATATATATATATATATATATATATATATATATATATATATATATATATATATATATATATATATATATATATATATATATATATCAAATCAAATCAACTTTATTTATAGAGCACATTTAAAATTTACCATATATGTATATATAATAGAGTACATACTATTATAATAATATAATGGATATCAATATTATTATAACTGGTTATATATGTTTATGCATGTATATATAGCATATTTATAATGTGTGTGTATATGTATATATATGTAAATATTTATGCATATGTATGCATATGTGCATATATATATATATATATATATATATATATATATATATATATATATATATATATATATATATATATATATATATATATATATATATACAGTATATACACATATATACGTATGCATATATATCTATATGTATATATATATATATGTATATATATATATATATATATATATATATATATATATATATAAATAAATACATTTATATTTATTTATATATATATATATATAAATAAATATATTTATATTTATTTATATATATATTTATTTATTTATATATATATATATATATATATAAATATATATATATATATATATATATATATATATATATATATATATATATATATATATATATATCGATATGTATATATATATACATATATAAGTATGCATATATATCTATATGTATATGTATATATATATATGCTATATAAATCCCAGTTATTATTATTATTATATATATATATATATATATATATATATATATATATATATATATATATATATATATATATATATATATATATATATATATATATATATATACATATATACATATGCATATATATCTATATATATATATACATATATATATATATATATATATATATATACATATATATACATATATATATATATATATATATATATATATATTATATATATATACATATACATATAGATATATATGCATATGTATGTATGTATATATGTGCATATATATATATATATATACACATATTTACATACATACGTATGCATATATATCTATATGTATATGTATATATATATATATATACACATATATATGTATGCATATATATCTATATATATAGATATATATATATACATATATATATATATATACATATATATATATATATATATATATATATATATATATATATATATATATATACACATATATATATATATATATATATATATATATATAAATATATATACATATATATATATATATATATATATATATATATATATATACACATATATACATATGCATATATATCCATATGTATATATATACACATATATACATATGCATATATATCCATATGTATATATATACACATATATACTATGCATATATATATATATGTATATATATATATATATATATATATATATATATATATATATATATATATATATATATATATATATATATATATATATATATATATATATATATATATGTCTTAATAAGGTTATCCAAAAAATAGTGCTCGATACCGTAGTAGAGCGCAATATATGTATGTGTGGGAAAAAATCACAAGACTATTTCATCTCTACAGGCCTGTTTCATGAGGGGGTTCCCTCAATCATCAGGAGATTTTAATGGGAGCATTCACATACCATGGATTATATAGGGCACAGAGTGGGTGGGTACAGGCTGGCCTAGGGGCGTGGTGATTGGCTCATGTGTTAACTAGGAGGTGTTTCCGTCTGTGGCGGCATGCTGTTACAATTTCGCTGCGCTTGTTGAGGGATGACAGGTCTGGACGGTAAATAATAAACAGTTTTTTTTTCAAGCATAGGTTGCATCTTTTATTACCACTATTGTAAGGTGTGCTGGATATTGCATGAATATTCAATAACATGGCAAATTCTTGCATCCAGCACACCTTACAATAGTGGTAATAAAAGATGCAACCTATGCTTGAAAGAGAAACTGTTTATTATTTACCGTCCAGACCTGTCATCCCTCAACAAGCGCAGCGAAATTGTAACAACATGCCGCCATAGACGGAAACACCTCCTAGGTAACACATGAGCCAATCACCACGCCCCTAGGCCAGCCTGTACCCACCCACTCTGTGCCCTATATAAACCATGGTATGTGAATGCTCCCATTAAAATCTCCTGATGATTGAGGGAACCCCCCCTCATGAAACAGGCCTGTAGAGATGAAATAGTCTTGTGATTTTTTTCCCACACATACATATATATATATATATATATATATATATATATATATATATATATATATATATATATATATATATATATATATATATATATATATATATATATATATATATATATAGTATACTACACATATAGAGTGTACGCATCATGTATGTGTATATTTTTTTTTTTTACCAAATGCATTTAGGAATAGATGATCATCATAATAGGGCTTAAAATTCAGTAATGCATTAACATACCATCAAATATCTCTTACTAATTAAGGGTCTGGCTAATGTAATTACATGCGTCCAATCAGCTGACACATTGTTGAAATACCCGATAGGGTCGGCATCTGCTGCCAGCTTTATGAAACACGTCGGGCTGTCTCTGACTTCAATTGATGTGCTGTGACATCTGGAGGCAACATGAGCTCCTCAACACCTGCAAGTCAGCGCACTCGCTCGCTCATAAAGGCCAGCGCCGACACCAACTTCAACCTTTTTTACGCAATTTCAAAAATCAGGCAGGGTTTTTACTGCTTCATGAACACGGCAACTAATAAAAATCATGCCGTGTGACGTGCAGTGGGTCTGGAGGGATTTTTGCTTCATTCCTGTGAGAATCCTGCGCATGACTGACGCATTAAGGAGCGGGACTACAGTGTGCTCAAACATTCTGTGAGCAGATAATACTGTGTAATACGGTAGTGCATTCTTCACTTACGCTTTAAGTGAGGACCGAGGCAAAGGCGAAACCGGACCGACTGTACTTTGTAGTTCAATTGCGGTTATAAAAGTGTCCCCCATTTTATAGGTGCTCTGTAGGTTGACATGCACACATAAGTCACGATACTAAAGTAATACTGTATATTCCCCACAATTTTGAAAAATCAATATCTTAATATGTACTTACATTTCAACACTTCTACTGCGCTGGCTGGTTTACAACCAAGACCTCACGCTGTTGATTGGTTTATTATTAAATGGTAATTTATTTGATATTGGCACACATTGTTGTTCCATTACTTTAAATAGTATACTTACCAATGATCATTTTCTTTAAAAAAAATTGGGCTCATTATTTTAACTTAAAATGGTCTTTCTCGTATTTAGCATGCTTATTAGGGACCGAGTCCCTTTCTAGCGTTTTATTATTATACCGCCGCCTCTTTGAGCTGTAATTTGACCTTCTTAACATGCTTCAAAACTCACCAAATTGGACACACACATCAGGATGACAAAAATTGCGATTTAATCAAAAAACCAAACCCCAAAACTAAAAATTGCACTCTAGCGCCCTCTAGGAAGAAAACACAAACAAAACGGCCTGTAACTCCCAGTAGGAATGTCGTAGAGACATTGTCATACACTGACAACCCCCAGCAAAAAACAACAGGAAGTTTGCAATTCCCCCTTCAAAACAAAAGTTGTGTAAAAACAGTCACCTTTTTTCAAACATTATCTCCTCTGAGCAAGTTTGTCGTGTCGACTTCAAATTAACACAGGAGAGAGATTGAACCATTCTGATTAAAAGTTGATGAAATAGTTTTAATTACTGCTCCGGTTTGGATTTTATGAGCCCTCAAAGTCGGTCCCGCCCATCGCTGCTTGCAGCTTTAATTATTTATTGAAATCTTGTGATACTTGCAATACTTCTTTTTGTTGGTTCTACGCGTTTTTATTTGAAAATAAATGCTTATTTAACCCCTGACTGATATATTTATGTTTCGGGTCTTTGCATGTATGTCAAAATAGATTTAGACAATTGTATTATATGTTTTATTTTACTACATAATGCAGTGTGTTGCTATTTCAAACATGACATTTACTCTGAATTCTATGGCCAAGCTGTTTCATTTGAGTCCCTGTTTTGTTTGACCTGCTTATTAAAAATGGAACATAGTGTGATTATTACACGATTTACCATGGTTTATGGCTCATGTTTGTTTCTAACATGCATACAGTTACATTATGATGCATCGCATTGTTATATTTTCTCCTTATATTATGTCCGAAAAGGAGTAGGAAGAAGCAGAGCTTATTCGTTTGACCTGCTTATTAAAAATGGAACATAGTGTGATTATTACACGATTTACCATGGTTTATGGTTCATGTTTGATTCTAGCATGCATACAGTTACATTATGATGCATCGCATTGTTATATTTTCTCCTTATATTATGTCCGAAAAGGAGTAGGAAGAAGCAGAGCTTATTCAATCTGACCCTGTTTCCCCATGTGTTCACGTTCTCATTTTTTAACACAAAAATTGCTTTTGCATAATATTGCGAAACAAAACGCCAGATAATATGTCTTACCTTATATACACACACCATAATAATACTCCTATGTTGAAGCACAGTACAATCCATCAAGCGGTGTGGCTTCATAGCTTACCAAAGTCCTACTAAAACATTTTTGATAGATTTTTTAACGCCGCTTGTAATGTTCTATAATTTCAACGGAACATATACAATGTCGGTGTTGTTTACTTGAGTCATATTGCAGTCTACATGTATCTCTTATGTTTGACTGCCATCTACTGGTCACTCTTATCATTACACCATGTACGGAATAACATTGCTTCGAGGTCGGCAAGCAAAACCAGAATTATTCCGTACATTAGGCGCACCGGGTTATAAGGCGCACTGTCGATTTTTGAGAAAAAAAATAAATACATTTAAGTGCGTCTTATAGTCCGGAAAATACGGTAGCTTCTTACCCTGTTCAGGACACACCCTCTGATGCCATACTGCAGGGTTTTTCACTAGTGTGCCGTGAGATACAGTCTGGTGTGTCGTGGGAGATTATCTAAATTCACATTTTGGGTTAATTTTTTTTTTTGCAAACCAGTAATGTGTTGTTGTTGAGCGTCGGTGTTGTCTAGAGCTTGGCAGAGTAACCGTGTAATACTCTTCCATATCAGTAGGTGGCAGCCGGTAGCTAATTGCTTTGTAGATGTGGGTAACAGCGGTAGGCAGTGTGCAGGTAAAAAGGTGTCTAATGCTTGAACCAAAAATAAACAAGAGGTGAGTGCCCCTAAGAAAAGGCAATGAAGTTTAGGGAAGGCTATGCAAAACGAAACTAAAACTGAACTGGCTACAAAGTCAACAAAAACAGAATGCTGGACGACAGCAAAGACTTACTGTGGAGCAAAGACGGCTTCACTAAGTACATCCGAACATGACATGACAATCAACAATGTCCCCACAAAGAAGGATAAAAACAACTGAAATATTCTTGATTGCTGAAACAAAGTCGATGTAAAGGAAGACATGAAACTTCTACAGGAAAAGACCAAAAAAAGAGAAAAAGCCACCAAAATAGGAGCGCAAGACAAGAAGTAAAACACTACACACAGGAAAACAGCAAAAAAGTCCAAATAAGTCAGGGTGTGATGTGACAGGTGGTGACAGTACACCTACTTTGAGACAAGAGCTATAGTGATGCATGCTTGGTTAAGCTTTAAAGTCATATCCAACAATTGCGACAACGATTTTTTTACTGTCAACTGAGTTTCGTTTTTTAATGATTTCTGCTGGTGGTGTGCCTCCGCATTTTTTCATCGCAAAAAATATGTGCCTTGGCTCAAAATAGGTTGAAAAACACTGCTTTACTGTACCGAGTGTTCCACTTTGCTTAACAAATGTATCCAATCATTTCTGAACGGTTTAACCTATCCCAAAAGGAGTAAGAAGAAGTTGATCTGCCCTTTTTGTTTTCATGAAACTTCAGCTATTGCTTGCAATGTCGGGCCAGCGCTGTCTCCTAATCCATCACCCGGACCGTGGCGCTCCCTGACACCGGGGCTGCTTCCTGTCCAGACACACCTCGGAGATATATGTCGCCAAAACAGAACCGCTACAATCCAGGTCTTTTTTTTTTTTTTAACCCTTGTGTAATGTTCATATTGTTGTTACTCAGCCAGCGTTTGTGGGTCTGATGGACCCGTTTCATTTTGTGGCTTTTAATGCCTCACAATCAAACACTTTTATGTTAAAATACTGAACAGATGTTCAGTATTTTAACATAAAAGTGTTTGAAAATTTATCTGCCAGTTTCTGCATCCCACAGTGATTCTTCTTTTGTGTTTCTGCACCTGTGGTTCCCACACAAGGTTGCAACATTGTTTGTCAACAATGTCTGCTCTCATTTTCTCGCACATTTGACCCCCTGATGTTCTGTGTACCTACACTCTGACCTCCTCCTGTCTAGTCCTGTTGTGTGTGTGTGTGTGTGTGTGTGTGTGTGTGTGTGTGTGTGTGTGTGTGTGTGTGTGTGTGTGTGTGTGTGTGTGTGTGTGTGTGTGTGTGTTTGCTGTCCTTAAAAATGGCCAACTCGCATAACTTACTACTATGCGTGTGTATGGTCAAATCTACCTAGCAACAGCGGTCAGTCCTCACAACTACTAAAGTGAATTTTTTTTTTTTTACTTTGTGTGTTTTGCATTCTGAAGTGAGGTTGCAACTATCTACTCCCATCTAGTGCTTGATTTATATTTTTTCATCATTCTAGCTATAGTAGAAAGAGGGGCCCTCACAACCTACTGACCAAACGTGGGTCCACACAATGTAGGCAAGACATGAATGTGTGTGTGTATGTATATGTGTGTGTGTGTGTGTGTGTGTGTGTGTGTGTGTGTGTGTGTGTGTGTGTGTGTGTGTGTGTGTGTGTGTGTAAGTGTGTGTGTGTGTTCTTGTATTTGTATCATTCTTGAGACACCCGCAAGGAAAAGTGCCGTCCATATGAGGAGTTGTGAACAAGTGATGACATAAATCATGGTCCCAATACGAAAAACTATTGCATCTAATAGAGAATGTCTCATTTGCACCCCCTGGGTGTGAAATCTATCAAAATGAGGGTGGTCCCAAAAAGGAGGGATTTTTCAAATTGACTGTGTCGGTGTTAAAAGTGCTCCCCTTCTGGTCAACATATGAAATAACAAACGTGCGTAAGAAATTAAAATGTGCCCCCTTTGGCCAAAATGTATTTAAAAATATATATATAT